>NW_016817195.1:1251644-1330139 GCF_001698545.2 Rhinopithecus bieti | reverse complement strand
ACCCGCCTCCCGCCCCAGCCCTTCTAATCCTCTGCAACTTGTTCTTATATCCCAGCATTCTCGTATTGTGCAGTGTGTGGTATATGACAACTTCCTGTCTGAACAGCAGAATTTTCAACCCTTGGGAGAGAAAAGGAGAGACAGGGAACTAATGTTCTCCAGCTGTTATCCTTAAATGCTACCTCTGCATTTTCACTTCAGCCGAAGTGAAATTTTACTGGGATCAGATTTAGATGCACTGTGGACTTTTATAGGAAAACCTCTTGTGCTCAGCTGATTCAAGAGGACCAATAGGAAGCTTTACAAGGTAACTGTGAGTTTTTGCTAGAGGTACACACTGTGTTTAGTTTTCATCAGCTTTCTTCAAATGCATCGAGATTCCTCTGTTAGGAAAACAGAAATAGAAGTAACATGACCTTCTTTTTTCTTCTTTAACCCCCAGCTATACTGTGGCTCCTCCTAAGTAGGGATGTAATATATGTAATGGGTTAAGGTCAACTTTGTTATTCCATGGTAGATTGCAAATAATCTGCTGGGCTCAGGTGTGGCAGTGCCATCTTTCTTATCTAAAATGTTAACATTTCAAAGAAAGTAAAAGCAACCCCTAGACATAGTATCTTCATTATCAAAGCTGACTGAAAATTAAGACAGTTTTATAGAATTAGTGGATTTTCTGTATAGTGTATCTGAAACATAAGGAGGAAATTATCCATGAGTGCATACCAATAAAATACAGTGAGAGATTTATTAAAGCAAAATAAATATGGCTTGAGAAGTACTCTGTACTTCTATATTTGAGCCCTTGTGGATGAACTGCAACCTAACTTAATAGGTAGGCAAGATTGAAAACAGGTCGGGCGCGGTGGCCCACACCTGTAATCCCGCCATTTTGGAAGGCCTAGGCGGGCGGATTACTTGAGGTCAGGAGTTCAAGACCTGGTTGACCAACATGGTGAAACCCCGTTGTCTCTACTAAAAATACAAAAAGTATCCAGGCCTGGTGGCTCATGCCTGTAATCCCACCTACCCGGGATGCTGAGGCAGGAGAATCGCTTGAACCCGAGAGATGGAGGTTGCAGTGAGCCGAGATCATGCAACTGCACTCCAGCATGGGCAACAGGGCAGGACTCAGTGTCAAAAAACAAAAGAAAACAAACAAACAAACAAATAGCTGAGTCTTGGCCAATCCCAGCAGCCATACTTAAACCAGTCATACATTGCTGAGTGTTCAAACTGTGTTTAAATAAGGCAAACGCCAACCTGTAACCAGTCCAGCTGTTTCTGTACCTTACTTCCAATTTCTGTATGCCATTTTCCTTTTTTTTGTCTATAAATCTTCTTTCACCATATGGGTGTGCTGGAGTCTCTCCGAATCCACTGTGATTCTGGGGGCTGCCTGATTTGCGAATTGTTCATTGCTCAATTAAATTCCTTTAGATTTAATTCAGCTGAAGTTTTTCTTTTAGTAGATTGCTCGACTCCAAAATATTGGTGTTTGTGTATGTTTCAAAAAATCTGCAACTTAAGTATATTTTAATATACTTAATGACAGTTGGCATTGCTATGCAAATGTTTGTTGAATATTACAAATATTGTTGAATTATTAGAACTTTTAACACGTCAGTATTCTGTTGGTAATCTCATTTTCTTCTGCTCTTGGAAAATACCTTTTCATTGAAAACAATTATTCACGAGGCTTACCTTAGCAGATGTAATGGGGCAGAGGCTTCCAACTCAGTGTATTCCAAGGACTAGCGCTATCCGCATCACCGGGGAGCTTGTCAAAAATGCAACACTACTCCATCATTTATCACATGCACGTTAAAGCTGAGAGAACTTATTGTGTAGAGTACAGAGCATTAACTTGGGAGTCTAAAAATTTAATTCCAGCATCAACTCTGGGGTGTTTGTTCTCTGAAGTGAAGAGAGAAATTTCTTATTGACATGACTTGTTATTACTGTTCCTGGAATGTGTAGTCATTCATTTCATTTTGCTCTTATAACGCCGTAAGGGACCACTTCATAGAGATTAACTTTGGAAAGACATAACTAACAGGGAAGTTAAGACTATTATTGCCAAGAAATCAGTAAATACGCCTCCCACTTTTGTCATCCTTTTTGATCTCTTGTGTCTATCTTCCTCACGAACCTCCTCCTCCTCTTCTAACTCAACCAGTCCTGAAATCCTTGCTTTTCTCCATAGATCAAAGGTGTGTGTGAATCAATAATGGGTGTTTCCAAAGTGTTTTGTTTTCCTAAATCCTTAGTGAATATTCAGGTTATTGGTCTAATTTGCAGCCCCGTCTCCTGTTGCTATTAGAGAGACTTGGATTTTACTGCAGGGATGAAGCTAATGTCTACGTGATTAGTATGGTCTGGTAAATTCTTTTATGGAGGGATTTTCGTGTGTGTGTATATATCTTCTTCCATAAAGTGTAAGTCCATGTGTAGAAATCTGGAGAACAAGTTGGGATGCTTCAAAGTCATTAGAACCATTAGCTTTGACTCCAGTTAAGCCAAATAAATCTCAGTTCAAGTAGGAAAAGAGAAGCTGCTCTCCCTGCCTTTTAAGGTTTCTGAGCCTCACCATCACTTACTCGGTGGTTTCAATGTTTGGTTTATTCTGCTTCAGCAGGTCAGAGGCAGTACCACTTGCACTGTTAACAGCTTCTTTGCAAAGCTGAGGATATTGTTAAATTGGGACTGATGAGAGGCCGTAGGGAAGGGGCGAGATCCTTGGTAACTCTGCTGCTCCACCAAAGGCAGTGAGTTCCTGTCACCATCTCAGATCGGTGCTGTCAGATAAGAGGAGAGCCAGTTGCTTGAGAGCATAAATCTTCACAAATCCATTGCCACCTCAGGAAACATATCTTGAAATTATAATAACAATGGCAGCTAACATTTATTGAAAGCTTTCTGTGTCCAGGCATAATTCTAAGCCACTTGCCATGCAGCGGCCCGCTTCATCCCTGCAAGGATCTTATGGGGTAATTACTTGTAGATTCTACATTTTACTGATGAGGAACACAGTACCAGAGAGGATGATTATTTTCCCAAGGTCGTTCAGTCAGTGTAGGCTGAATGGGGACCCGGGGCCAGCTCTATCTAAGCCCAGAGTCATTTATTCATCATTCAACTTAAATATATGTTAACTTTTAACTTCCCGCTATGGGGCCAGGACTCTTAGATTCTTGGGATAAGTCAGTAAACAGATGAAGATCCTGTCCTTGTCATTCATAAACGCTTGTGTGTGTGTGAGCTTATGTGTTGGAAGGAAGGGGAACTGGAACAGTGAACACCCACACACAGTAATTCAGTCAACCATGTGGTACATTACAAGGGGCTCAGGTCCCTGAATAAATAAAATTGTCAGGTTAAGATGATTGGGAATGTGGGTGAAGGGTATTACATTTTAATTAGAGCAGGCACCATGAGCCTTACTGAAAAGTTGCCTTTTACACCAAGACCTGAAGGACATGATGGGCTGAGCTTTGAGGATCCAGGTAGCATGCTGGCTGCTACTTTTAATCACTGTGATAAACCGAGGGGCAGAGAAGTGTCCCCCACATCCGCTGGGGATTAATTCTAAAAACCCCAGTGAATGCCTAAAACTTGGAGAGTACCGAACCTGATTGCAGTCATTCGGAATGTTTCTGTCCATTTCTTCCACCCTCAAATTTAATTGTCTTAATTAAGCATTTATCATGCATGGTGGCTCTAACTTTTACAGTTTGAGGTAGGACAGCAAAGCTAGCAGGGATTTCTTTTTCCTTCACAGTTTATGGATAGAATATTCATTCTTACTGTAGATGTTAGCAGCCTTAGCATACATTTTTTTTGTTTGTTTGTTTCCTTAAGAACTTTCAACTTTTCACTTAAAGGAAGCCCTTTACGGCTTCTTGGCATATTTTAATTGCCTGCATTATTCCTCTTGCACTTTGGGGGCCATGATGAGGTAGAATAAGGGCGACGTGGACACAAGTCCTGCAATACCTCCACAGTCCATTCGATCACCGAGATGGCTATTCCGTGACTTCAGGGCAGGAAGCGTCTACATTGTGGAGATGCTGGACCTCCCAGGATGGTGTGAGATTTCATCACGCTGCTTGGAAAGAACTCAGAATTTAAAACTTAGGGATTGTCTATTTCTGGAAATGTTTATTTACTAGTTTTGAACTACAACCGTGGGTTGCTGACACTGAACAGTAAAACTGTGGATAAGGGGGGCTTCTGTGCAGTTTATGCTTGTCTTAGACAGTTCAAGCTGCTATTACAAGATACCATGACCAGGTGACTTATTAACAACAGAAATTTGTTTCTTACAGTTCTGGAGGCTGGAGTTCTGAGACTGGGGTTCCAGCACGGACAGGTTCTGGTGAGGGCCCTCTACTGAGTTGCAGATTGCCGTCTTCTCATTGTATTCTTGCACGGCTGTGAGGGAAAGAGAGCAAGCTAACTCTCTGGCCTCTTCTTTTAAGGGCAGTAATCTCATTCATCAGGGTTCTACCCTTATGACCTAATTACCTCCTACAGGCCCCACCTCCAGATGCTATCACATTGGGGTTAGAGATTCAGCATGTGAATTTTGGGAGGGCATAATCATTCACTCCTTTGCAAAGTGTGAGGGCATAAATTTATCATTTTGCGCAAAGTACAACATTATCAGTCTTCTGTAGTCAGCCAGTAATACAATGCAACAGGGTCAGTCTGGCTACTGGGCATACTAGATTCTTTGCTAATATGTTTCATCCACTTATAACAGATGATTTGTGACTTCATTTAAGGGAAGGAAGGAGGAGGCCCAGGGTGTGCTCTTCAAAGGTGATATCCTATTATTACTTTGACTAGTGAATGCTGCCTGACTTATTGGATATGTGCGTATTGGCCTAAGATATCTCAAAAAATCACCCTAGTTCTGAGTAGAGGTACGTGTTCATCTTTTGCCTCTAGCGACTCATTTCATTCTGATGCAAGTCAGAGATAAGTGATACTGTTCCACTATTAGTTTCAAATAAATTATTAGTGCAGCTAACAATACCATCTTTGGTCTAACAATGAGAAGGTATTTTTTGAGATTTGGGGAATCTTTTTGCACATTTAAAACAAAACAGAAAGTAGAGGTAGCTTTTCTTTTCACTTGGAAATCAACTGACATAAACTGTCTTAACTCTCTTTGCCTTTTGAAATAGAATGGATTCTGGATTGATTTTGAGTATTAAGATTCACTTTTGTCCTGAGGCCATATCCACTGGTATGTCTGAAAGCTGCTTAGATAACTTTGGCTAGCTGTTTGGTAGAAGTGTCTAGGTATTACACATTTTAAGATGGCCTTAGGGATATAATAACATATGTGACAGCATCTGGAATAAAATCTAGAGTGAATAAATTTCTTGAATGGATGAAGGGAATAAATGAAGTTTAGATACTTATATACAGATGCTTCTTGACTTAGGACAGGCTTACGTCCCAATAAAAAAAAAAGTCTTAAGTCAGACAGGGTGCGGTGGCTCACTCCTATAATCCCAGCACTTTGGGAGGTCGAGGCGGGGGGATCACCTGAGGTCAGCAGTTTGAGACCAGCATGGCCAACATGGTGAAACCCCGTCTCTACTAAAAAATACAAAAATTAGCCAGGTGTGATGATGGGTGCCTGTAATCCCAGCTACTCGGGAGGCTGAGGCAGGAGAATGGCTTGAACCTGTGAGGTGGAGGTTGCAGTGAGCCGAGATCACACCGTTGCCCTCCAACCTGGGCAACAAGAACGAGACTCCATCCCAAAAAACATATATATCTTAAGTCAAAAAATGCATTTAATACACCTAACCCACCCAACAGCATACCTTAGCCTAGCCTACCTTAAATATTCCCAGAAGACTTACATTAGTCTTCACTTGGGTAAAACATACAACATCAAGCCTGTTTTGTAATGAAGTACTGAATATCTTCTGTAATTTATTGAATGCTGTGCTGAAAATGATAAACAGAATGGTTGTATGGGTACTCACAGTACAGGTTCTACTCAATGCATGACTTTTGCACGGTGGTAAAGTTAAAAAAAATCGTAAGTTGGGACATTATCTGTACCTTAGAAAATAACATTTGAAGCGCTATCATGAAGAAAGTTAGACTTCAGAGTGCTAAACAAAGAATATATGTAAGTTACAAGAAGTTGTATTTGGCTCAGTCTAAGGAAGATCTGTCTAATGATTAGAGCTGCCCAAATCGTAGCTAGGCTACCTAAGGAAAGAGTGAGCCCTCTCAAACAGAAAGGTGGTCATTACAGCGGAGGAGATTGTGCTAGAGATTTCTGCATTGAGTAAGGGGATCAACTATCTGACCCTGAACCACGTTCCCTAGGAAACATTCTGTCACATGTGATTATGTTTGATGAAGGGTTATTAGTTCTAAGTCATGCTGCTACTTTTTCTCATCAGTCCTTCTCTGTGATATTAGTTAGTGATTAGAAAATACTTCCTTCACTTTTTCTGGGCTAATTATGCATGTGAGTGTATTATACATATGTATTTATGTCTATCTAAATATATTTAGATATTAATTTGAACATGTACCAATTTTCTTCATTTCCTTGCCTTTGGTGGGATATAACCTGCACCAAAAATTGGATTTGATAAATGATATCCTATTTTCAGTGCAGTAATGGATACCAACTAAACTTACAGTGTTATTGTTACTTTTATTACTGCCCTAAAACATGTAGATCTACTAAACCTGAAGCAAGACCCTTAATTGTGTTTATGGTGAATGACTTGAATAAGTTTTTTCACTTCGAGATAAGACTTTTAATTGATGTTATTGGTCAGTGATACTTGATCGGAAGCTACACATTGACTAGAATCACACAAAAAGAGCATCTTTCTCAGGGAGCTCTGAGGCACTTTTGTATAGCACAGGGTCTGCTGGGAGACGCAGAGTGGCAGTTCTTCCTCCTGGTAATAAAATCAGTGGTGGTGGAGCTTCCTCAGAATGTAGCTGCTTTTTTTTTTTTTCTTTTTTATTCCTGATGTAGCTACAGAAATTCAGACCTCTTCTTTCATATCTTGCTGCATTAATCTCTAGATACAATAAGATGTGCTCTAAGGAAGTTCAGAGTCTAACTGAGAAGCTAGGCATGGAGGCCAGTGATTTCTGAACAAGATAATCTTCCTGATTCCCAGAAAGACTCTGCTTCCCCAGTGTGCTAAATGTGGACATGAGTGAGAAGTGGGAAGTGTGCCTAAGAATTGAGTTACCCTCTAAATAATGACAACCCTGGACAATGTCTTTAATTCCTGAAATGTCTAAAAGATGCGCCTGTTTTCTAAAAACAAAACCCCAAAACCAAAAAAAAAAAAAAAAAAAAAAAAAAAGTGAGTAACTGGGAGGGAGGAAGTAGAGCACAGGCTCTTGGGAAAAGCTAAATATTTTGTTTAGAGATTCTCCCTGGTTATCCCCAAAACCATCATGTTCCATTTCTCATATGGCTTAGTTCATGGAAGGTGATTCCTGTGGGTTCCGTGTAAGTGAAGACCATGGTATGCTTCAGCAAAGGGGCAGAAAAACCTGGCCTGCCTGAGTGCTTCCCCAGCCTGTGTACCACAGTGAGTGACAGTGGACGCTGGTGGGCAGATACTTCTAAAACATGCTAGTTAAAACCCCAGAGAGGGACAGCTTTAAAACTTTTGACATGAATAATCACTGACCATCTCTGAATTTTCCTGGGTAGTGAAAAATAAGCACATGGTCAGCATTTTCCCCGTTCCGTAGTTGAAGAAGTGTAGACTGTTTCTGGAACTGCAAATCTCTATTAGGTTGTGAATTACATGTACTCGTTCTATCAATTCCTCTTTAAATTCTTAAACCAGTAACAAAATGAAAAACAGTTGTTAACACTGCATGAACTCATAATTGTAACTGTAGAAGCCTTGAGCAATGTGCAGAAATGTTATTAAAACATTTTTTGTTTGCTACCCTTTCTGTGGTAAATTCCTTTGCTGCAGTTTCCATGTAGATGTAGCAGTGAAAAGGGAGTCAAAATTTCTGGAGAAAAATTTCAGGAATTTCTCTGATATTTGTGGATTGGCCCTTTTGCTGTAAGTAAGCCACTTTTTGGCAAGGTGGAGAAGTCAGGAAAAGTCTGCTTATATTCACTGATGTTGAACCTTTTGGTTCTATTGAGTACTGGGGTCAAGTAGTGGAAGCATCTTGGTTAAGTCCAAGACCAAGGGCAGGTCTCACACATTCCAGCTGTCAGTGGTAACTCAGACCCCAGGAAGAAGAAGAAGGTATGCAGCTCAGGGAGGGGAGGAAGAAAGAACATAAAAATAAGGAGAGGAGAGAACAGGACAAATTCAGTGAGATTGGGAATTAGAGCATCAATTGCCTTCTAATATAAAAAGAACAAAATTGATGTTCTACTTAACTCTTAAGAAGAAAACTTACAGGACAAAAATGATTATTAATAGATATTTGGTAGGCTTGGTTATTGCCAAGTTTATTCCATTTTCAATCATTTTAATAATCATAGCCAGCAGTTATTGAGCTCTTACTTGGTGCCACTTCCTCCCAGAGCACCTTAAGTCATTCAGGTAGTGCTAAGGACAGCCATGGAGGCTGGCACTGATGATCGATCCCACGTTACAGTTACCCACACAGAAGCTTAGATGCCGGCTCCCTACCCAGGGCACACAGCTTGTGTGTGGCTGAGTCACACCCGATTTCCCCATGTTTGCTCTGGAGACCACACCCCTCCTCACCCTGCCCATCACCCTCACTTTGGTTGCAGCCCCAATCTTTCCCAGTCTTTCCCAATCTTTGTTTTGTTTGTGTGTTTAAAAGAGTTGCAGCAACTGAGAAGTGGCCCCTCCAAATGACAGTTTTATGGACTAGGTGATCAAAAATGAAAGGCATCTTCTGAGGGAATCTTTTAACTCGTTTTGCTCCCTTTCCAGAGGAAAAATTAACTGCTTCTTAGGCAGCAATCTGCTGACAAACTGCCAGGCTATCCAATGTCTGTAGTAACTCTAGCATATAAAATGATGAGCATATTCTTTAGAGTCCACAGAGTGAAAGTAGAGCTGAGAGGCTGTCCTCCAGGTTCTCCAGGACATTAGTAACTTTTAATTGATCTTTGCACTGGGACAACCCTTTACCTGGGGTAGCCTTTGTGCCTACACACAAGCAAAGGCTCATGGAGGGCTGAGAAGAGTGTACACATTTAACTTCTGTTCTAAATACCTGAGAGTTTATACCTTATATTTTCCTCTGGTTTCAAAGCTATAAATTTAAAACAGCAGGTGTTATGGGGAATTATCCCAATATATATTGGAGAATTTGTCCTTCTTTCTCACCAGTCCCTGGCCCAGCCTTCTCCATGATTATGTCTGTGAAATTGCTTTGTAAATTATAAGGCACTTCAGGAATTAATCTCATTTATCATCACAGGACTGGTGGGAGGGGTATTAATCATTATTGTCAGTTTATAGATGAGGAAACTGAGGTCTTGGCAGATGAAAATAGGGACCTGCAAAGAAAAATGGGGAGCCTTTCATCACTTTTACAGCTCTATTAGGAATAGAGAAGTCTGGGTCCTTGTTGGTCGTCTCAAAACACAGAGCCACAACCCAGAAGTGCAGCTTTGAAATGGTAAATTATGAGAATGCAGAGTGAATTACTGTAAGACAAAGGATCATGACAAAGTGACATTATTCATTAGAGTACACTTCCTGGTTTAAACAACTCGGCAGGGCCTCACTCCTCTGCAAAACTCTGGGACGTTAAGAGAAAGTTATTTTACTATTGGGAAGATCAGAGAATCGGCTCTAAAACTGGGGACCCACAGCCTCACGAGAGTCTTTGTTCTCTTCAGTCTTCTCCTATCCTTTGTTGTTGAATAACTGCATTTCACAGAGGTCTTTGGAAGTGTTTAGGTTCTGGAGTAAGCCCTTTAGGATAAGTTCTTATCAGAACTCATTGCTTTTCTATAATTGTTGAATAGAAATCCATCTTACTCATTTAGTCTTTAATTGCTTTACTTTCCATTCACTATCCTCTAGTTTAATCTCTATTTCTTTTACTGTTTTCTATTCCTTTGTGTTTATTCATTGCTGGTCCTTCCATATATGCACACTCACGTGATTATAACCCCCCTCACACTGTAGGTCTTCAATACAGTTTTGTTAAACGAATAAATAAGGATGGATCTATAGCCATGATCTTTACTGAGTCTAGGAAAAATCCCTGTGAATCGCCGTGTCATATTTTCTGGGAACCTTTCTTAAACTTGGACATTTTACCTTCGTAAAAATAAGTTTCTCTGGATGGACCTATGTCTTTTCTGAGGATATTCTAGTTTGGAACTTTATTTTATCAACATAATTACACTTTCTTATAGATGAAAATAGTTTTGCTTGTCTATTTAAGGAAAAATGAAATATGTATTTTTAAGCGTTGCCAAAGACAGTTGCTGAAGACTTTCCAGCTTCACCCATTTACAGTATTGTTGACTTAACTATTTTCAGTGATTAGTATTGAGTAGCATCTACTATGTATTTTTTTATTGAAAATTATGTTGTTTTGTAGTATTTGTTTTATCTGACTTGAAAATTGGGTTTATATGAAAACTTCAGTCAATCATTAATCTAGAAAACATTTGTTCTTTAAATTAATAAATTATTTCTTTGGCTTAATGTTCTGTCTCTGTGTTAAAGAGTCAGGCTTATGAATCCTTTTAGATTCATATTGATCAGATGTGGCTTTGTAGCTCTAGTTTTCTCCTTTTGTTTTACAAAATACAGAAAAATATTGTGTGTGTCTGGTGTGATTGGAATGATGTCTAGTAGATCTTCTGCCTCTAGCTGCAGCTGCCCACATTGCTAAAATCAGAAGCAAAGTAACCAATATAAGAAAAAAAAAAGAACAATATTGACCTGTAATGTGTATGGATATGCATATGGACATGAGAATAGATTTAAATAACCCTTTCCTAGAAATCGAGCAAACTCCATTGTTTCTATTTTTTTTTTTTCTTGTGGTAAGAAATACAGTATCCTTCTACAAGGAATTTAAGAAGTACAATTAAAATGTTTAATAACATGATATCCGTTAGAGGAGCAGCTTCAGATAAAGGATCACCATAATAATCAAGCTAGAGAAGAAGAAAATAGCCCAAGATGTGAGCCTTTGGAGTTGGAACTTGAGGTGAAGGCAACTGCCTTGTGAACAAAGGACTTGGAGTGGTTGCATTGAAGGAATCATTTTGTGATGTGATATCTGCCTGCAGCTGTATGTTTTAGTTTGTTTCCTGCATGTGTGTTCAGATCAGATGGATGGATGTGATGTCTCACTGGTAGAGGGGATTTTACTCTGCATGACACGAGCCTGGGTGACCTTCATTTTGAAGTGCCAGATGTCAATGCAGATTCATAGGCAACATTCATATTTGTTGTTTTAGTTTTTATTTTTTAAAGATCAACAGCTGCTCCGCTGCTCAAAAAGATTTGTGTAGCCTCATTTGGATAATGTATATTGTGCATACTGCTCTGAAATAAATTTCAAGAAATGACATTTCTGTTCTGAATAACATACTTTTCACATTTTATTTTGCATCCACTTTACTTATTTAATTCTATTTTAATACTTTTCTTTCTGTTTTTTCTCTCTCTTGAAAGACCTCTCCTGTTGATTACCCTGCAAGCTTGTTTGGAGAGGCAGTATTTCCTTGGGGAGTCTTTCTGCACTCCTAAAGCCATAACAACATGAACTGAGCAATAAAAAACCAATTCCCTCCCCTTGGTTGTGCTTCAAATAGTCATTTCTTTGATACAGGATAATAAAACAGGAAAAGGATCATTTTAAATGCTTTGGTTGGGGTTGCCTTACTTCCAATAAGGAAAATTGCCTCACAAGGGGGAGCATGGGTAATAAAGATACAACTAACTGAATAATTGTATTCAATCTAATGTTGAAATTCCCAAGTTGCTGCCTGCAAGTCTAATTTAATCTTGGGATAGCTGTGCGTTCACTGTAGTGTGTAGATTTAAAGTTTGCTGTCGCCGAAAATCATCTCTTTGCATTCAACAAAGATGAACTTACAAATGCTACTGGAGATTTTTGATGCCCCTCCCCCGTTAGGAATACTTGTAAGCTTTGTGGTAGGTAACAAAATGGGACACTGACCAAGAATGAAATACTGAGCAGAATTATGCATGTTATAGTGGTGAAGATGACCTCAGAGCACCTTCCAGACAAAGAGTTTGAGGCACAAAGAAATAAAACAGCTTTACTAAGGTCATACAGATAGCAAGGCTTTGGGATACTAAAATTGATTTTCTTAGTCTAGCTGTGTTTCATTGTAATCCATTTCTCTCTTCCTCATCATACTTCTTCCCTTTTTTCCTTACTTTCAGAAGATTTGAGATGGATGGAGTGGCTACCCTACTTGTCTGTCCCGATGGCCCCTTCAGGACTGACATGCCTCTGCCCCCGGCTGCCCTGTGTTAGCCACTGAAGGTTCACAGCCCAGCGCCTCTCCAGAAATTACTCTTATCCAAGACAGGGAGGTTGAGGGAGCGGAGAGCCACATGCAATGACTAGTTGAGGAAGGTACAATTTGGGACAATTCTGAAGGGTCATTTTGTATCCAGAGCGCCCCATGGAGTTTGCAGAGTCCCATGTTGCAACTACATCATAGACCACCTTCTCCCTGTCCAGTTTGCATTCTCCCCTTGCCTTTCGTAAGGTGATCCCAAGGATATTTTCCAATAAACCACCTGAACTCAGACCATCTCAGAGGCTGTTTACCGGGGAACCCAACGTAAGACAGCAAAGAAACTGGGATAGGATGCTGTTTTGGCAGTGGCCACGGATGGACAGGATGCCGCTGTTAGGCAAGTCATCTTCTTCCTGGGAATCTCAGCCATTCTTAAAGGGTAGCCTTCAGCTGACAGTTAAGAGACATGCACTGGTTTTCTGTTTGGGGACCTCGTCTAATTCTTTCATCTTATAGATGAAGAAGTCAAATTCTGTGCACTCGAGTGACTTGACCAATAGCATACAACAAGTTGGCAAAAGAACAAAAAACAAGCTTACAGTTTCTGGCTACTGCCATTGATTCTGTTTTTGAAGAGCCATCATGGAATATTTTCAGAGTTGTTCTGCTCTTATAACTCAGAATTGACTGCAGATGGGTCTAGAGACCATTTGCCTGATCCATTTGCTCAACTCTGGTGTGGAAAACATACCTCAATCATTCCTCCATGGTCCTGTTTTACTGATTGTCTGCTGTGCTTTGAAGAGTGATCTCTGAAGCTCACAATAGTTGGTGAGTATTCAGTAGAATACTGAAGAAAAAATAGTGAAGAAGCAGCAGATGGTTATAGTTGTTATTGTCCGAAATCAGCATTTCGTGTTACTGCTTATTAAGAGTATTGGGGAATATGCAATGCTTACTAAATGAGGGACCAAAGGCAAGTACACATTCATTAGGTAAAGGAAACATACAGGAGTGAGTTGAATCATAAGCAAGATGAAAAATGACTAAAAATTAATGTGTACTCTCATGATTATATTAGTTTATTAGTCATTTTATTATGCTCAAAAACATTCCACTGAGATTATCAAATTACTGTAAGCTCAGAATCACTATGATACTGAGAAATTTGGAATTAATTGAAAAACGGGTGATTAGTTTTATCACTACTACAGGGATCCAGATTTTATATAGTTTCCCTGGCATAATTAACCAGCGACTCCTTTAGAAAACATTCTTAGACTCCCATTTCTGTAAATTAACTCAAAATTGTCTGTAAATTAACTCAAAATTTATTTTATTTGATACACAGCGTTCTGTGAGCCAGATTCTCTTTCTTTCAGTCCGCTCTTCTATATTTATTCTATACTCTGGTCAAATCAGGAAACTCAGTGTTCCCTAAGCATACCTTTTATTTTCCCAAGTTTGTGTCCTGTATCATGCTGTATTTCTTCTTGGAATATTCTTCCCATGTAATTACCCATCATGATCTACTCGGTTCAAACCCAATTCAATGTTAACTCTTTAAAATGAAATTTTCTTTGGTTTCCCTGAGATGTGTCTGTTTAAAATACTAAACTCTGTACTTTGAGAAAATATATCCGGTGCTCCTAACTGCATTCACCATGTCTTCCCTCTGAACTACCATGGCAGTTTATTCGTATGGGACTTTTATGTCTTACTTTGCATATAGTTACTTGCATGTCTTTAATTCAATATATTTGTAGGTATCCATGTACCAGAGTCTATTCTAGATTGATATGGTTTGACTGTGTCCCCACCCAAATCTCATATTGAATTGTAGTTCCCATAATTCCCCCACATGTTGTGGGAGGGACCTCGTGGGAGGTAATTGAATCATGTGGGTGGTTACCCCCATGCTGCTGGTCTCGTGATAGTGAGTGAGTTCTCACGAGATCTGATGGTTTTATAAGGAGATTTTCCCCCCTTTTGCTCGGCACTTCTACTTGCTGCTGCCATGTGAGGAAGGACGCATTTGCTTCCCGTTCTGCCACGATCGTGAGTTTCCTGAAGCCTCCCCAGCTATGCTGAAGTGTGAGTCAGTCAAACCTCTTTCCTTTATAAATTACCTGGTCTCGGGTATGTCTTTATTAGCAGCGTGAGAACGGACTAATACATAGATATTGAGAGTTTTATAAAATAAGGAGTTGTTTTTGACTTAAGGGACCCACAGTCAGGTGGGCAGAAAATAATAAAGTACTAGAGAAACCATAGAAGGTAAACTAAAGCATTCAGTGAGAGACACCAGCCTGGCCGTGGTGAGCTTTGGCTGTGGGTGTTTACAAGGACTTGCTATCTGAGTGTACCTAGAACTGAATCTGGGAAGAGTAAGAGCTTGCCAGGTGTGGCTGGGAAGGCAGTGGGGGAACAACATGAGGTCAGATGAGGAGGCAGGAACCAGTCGTAGGCTCTGTGGGGAGGAAAGGGTGATGTGAGCTGAGCTTCACACCTGGAGAGGCAGGCAGGTTCAAGTGATGATGAAAGCCACATGAAGGCAGGTGGATGGCAGGAGAGTCCATTGTCAAATGTTTAGCAAGGGGAGCCTTTAATCGATTTAGAAAGGTCACTGACGAGGCATGTGGATTACAGGAGTTTTGGGGGACCCTTCTCCACTCTTTATGTTTACTTCCACATGAAGGACCATCGTTAATTTAACTCACAGCCTGGAGTACTTACCTGATTTGTGAATTTGGGAGAAATAAAATTGACATCTCAGCTGCATCCTGTTTTCCTCTTGGGAAAGAGCTGCCCTCAGGAAGCACCCTTATCTTGGGGGAGCTCTTCTGCCCATGGGTAGACTAGTATTGGCGTTTTGCTGCTGATACAGGTTCAGTTTGTGTGTGTGTTTGTTTGTTTGTTTTTTTGTTGTTGTTGTTGTTGAGACAGGGTCTCACTCTGTCACCCAGGCTGGAGTGCAGTGGTGTGATCTCGGCTCACTGCAACCTCTGCCTCCTGAGTTCAAGTGATTCTTCTGCCTCAGCCGCCTGAGTAGCTGGGATTGTAGGCCCACACCACCATGCCTGGCTAATTTTTGTATTTTTAGTAGAGATGGGGTTTCAGCATGTTGGCCAGGGTAGTCTCGAATTCCTGACCTCAAGTGATCTACCTGCCTCAGCCTCCCAAAATGCTGGTATTATAGACATGAGCCACCGTGCCCGGCCACAGGTTCAGTTTTAGCTACTTTGCTGTAGACCTAAAACCACAACCTTCATACTAGACTCACCAGAAGTGAAGGTGCCGTTATTCTTTCTACCTGCCACTTCTTTTTATTATTTCCTCAGTTTGTTTTGGACCTGGCAGGGGAAGGGAGATGCTATTCGTGAGCCCCCTCGACACCCTAGCAGTGACGTGCAATGGCAGGTAGGCAGGGCAGCTCATGGAGAGCAGGGGAACATTTGAATTGTGGCTGGGATACAATGCCTGAAGAGGAGGGTGTGGCTTTCAGAGAATAAATGATGGTAGACGCTACGGGACTTGGTGACGAATTGGTTGATGGGGTTGAGAAGATGGAAGATTCTAGAGGTCTCCATCCTCCTGTAGAGGACTTTAGTTTGGGCAATTGGGTGCCACATTGACTCCTGCACCTTAACTTTCTGTTTGACTTGAGTTTCCCTTGAGTTGGTTGTTGAGGCCGGGAGAGTGAATCAGGACCTTCATCTCTCCTTGAGACATCCCACCCAGTATCTGAGAGGATTTTTCAGGGACCGATACAGTTGGGTATTTGTTCATCTAAATCGTTCATTCCTTTCTTAATTCCTTTGGCTTGCACATATTTATTAATCTCCTTTATGTGTTAGCGCTTGTTTGGCCCATCCACGAGAAACAATGATGAATGAAACATTTACTTGTCCCTAGGAACTTGCAGTCCGGTGAGGAAGCCAGAAAAGGATACAGTGGGAGTTGCTGTTTAAGCAACTTCAGAGCCAACCAACATGAGTTAGAATCTGGGCCCTGCAGCCAGGCACAGTGGCTCATGCCTGTAATCTCGGCACTTTGGGAGGTTGAGACAGGCAAATCACTTGAGGTCAGTAGTTCGAGACCTGCTTGGCCAACATGGTGAAACCCTGTCTCTACTAAAAATACAAACATTAGCTGGGCGTGGTGGCGTGTGCCTGTAATCTCAGCTACCTGGGAGGCTGAGGCTGGAGAATTGCTGGAACCCACCAGGAGGTGGAGGCTACAGTGAGCCAAGATCATGCCACTGCACTCCAGCCTGGGCGACAGAGCGAGACTCCATCTCAAAAAAAAAAAAAAAAAAAAAAGAGTCTTGGCCCTGCTACTTCCAAGACTGGTTATCTCACCAAAGTCTCCTTTGTAAAGTAGTGAAGTTGGTATCAACCTCAAATACTTACTTTGCATTATTTTAAAATTCTCCTGATGTGGTCCAGTAAACTACTGAGTTGACTTATGAAT
The DNA here is from genome assembly GCF_001698545.2 of Rhinopithecus bieti. NCBI lineage: Eukaryota > Metazoa > Chordata > Mammalia > Primates > Cercopithecidae > Rhinopithecus > Rhinopithecus bieti. The sequence continues at coordinate 1,313,179 of NW_016817195.1, read as the reverse complement.
GTATTCTGCCAGAGACTTAGAAAACTGAAAAAAAAAAAAAGAATTCTTGTTGAAATTAATTTTTGAGACAGGAACTTACTGTCTATAGCTCAAAGAAGTTGTCACAGGAGAGCAAAGTTATGCTCTATTTCTTCCTGTTTTGGAGAATCCCTTCAGATCACCATTTGATGGAAGGAAGTTAGAATGTGACTTATTTTTTGTGAAGTTTCCCTTTGTGGGTACTAATTGCATGAAAGATCTGAGAAAGAGTTTGAGCTACCCTTATGTTATGACAAATTTGGACATTCCTAGAAGGAGGAGAAATAGTGTATTGGTGTGATTTGAAGACAGACCTGGTGGTAATGGAAGTAGCACTCTGGTTAGTAGTTTTCTATCCCATTTTGTTACAGGAAAGGAGTCAGGATCCAGACCCTAAGAGAAGGTTCTTGGATCTCACACAAGAAAGAATTCAGGACGAGTCCATACAGTCAAGTGAAAGCAAATTTATTAAGAAAGTAGATGAGTAAAAGAATGGCTACTCCATAGAGCAGCCCTGAGGGCTCCTGGTTGCCTATTTTTATGGTTATTTCTTGATGATATGTTAAACAAGCAGTGGATTATTCATGCTTCCCCTTTTTAGTCCATATAGGGTAACTTCCTGTTGTTGCTATGGCATTTGTAAACTGTCCTGGTGGTGGGAGTGTAGCATGACTGGTGGGAGTGTAGCAGTGAGGACGACCAGAGGTCACTCTTGTGGCCATGTTGGTTTTGGTGGGTTTTGGCTGGCTTCTTTACTGCAAGCTGTTTTATCAGTAAGGTCTTTGCGACCTGTATCTTGTGCCCACCTTCTGTCTCATCCTGTGACTTAGAATGTCTTAACCATCTAGGAATGCAGCCCAGTAGGTTTCAGCCTTATTTTACCCAGCTCCTATTCAAGATGAAGTTGCTTTTGTTCACACGCCTGTGACAGTTTCATACGGTAATGAACTTTTCAATAGTTCTAAAGTTGGTGGGGGAGAATTTCATTGTTCGGAGAGTCCTCAATTCAGTGGGAAATAGAATTGTATTTAGATTGTGAGTATGTGTGTGTATGGTTTATATGTATATGTGCACTATTTCAGTAGTCACAAGATCAAATTACATGCTGTATGCCAGATTCTGGCACATTTATTTGCTGTAGTTTTAGTTCCCTAAATCCAACACTTCCAAAATTGAAAAAGAATTAAAAGCTGAATTAAAAGGTGGTACATAAGTAGTGATCAAGTTTCCTAATGGGAAATATTTCCGATACTTGCTTTATTTAAAATTACCTTTATTTAGCAAAGAACAAAAATGCCTCAGTTTTTTCCTACCAGTTATATTTTTTTTTCTGTAAGTCGAAAGAAATACAATATCCTTCTGCAAGGAATTTTAAAAATACAATTACAATTAAAGTGTCATTTGTTTCTTTAATAATCTGGTCCTGTCCTCCAGGGGATGTGGCATGCTTTCATTTATATTAAAGAAACCTAAGTTTTAAAGCAGGACAAACATCTATAAATGACCTAGTTCAGTACTCTTGTTTTGGGGACTAACAAGAAGCCCAGGTACCAAAGGCATGAAAGAGTTTTGCAGAATCCCTTATGAGTTACAACAGAGAGTGTAGTTGCTAAGAGCAGACTTGGATGCCAGACTTCCCAGGATTCAAACTACCTGAACTGATTGCGAGTTGCCCGATCTTGTGCAAATTGCTTAACCTGTCTGTGCCTCAATTTTTGCATCTGGAAAAGGGAGTCAAAAGCAGTTCTTCCCTCCAAGAGTTGTCAGGGGGGTGAATTGAATTAATAAATAACAAAATGATAATGCCTGACACATAACAAACACTGCTTATTGGTCTACTATGATCTGCAATTCAGCAAATCTAACATGCTTTGATGCTGTTGCTTTCTTGTTAGAAGCATGACTGGAAGGTTTCACACATTATGGCAGAATTGTCTTAGTGATTGTAAGATTATTGATTGTAAAATGAAGGTATTAAATAAGCAATGAGAGATGGTGGAGCTTGGCGTTGATTAAATAGGATGTTACTGGTGTTGTCATGATTTAAGTTACTTAGGTCAGAGTTGAACTGGAAGCTGCATTGTCTAGTCTAGCCCTTGTCCATTACTCTGCATTGTGTATTTGGGCGGTGGTTATATAGGTTTAGATGCTTTCACTTTGGGAAGCAGAAACTTCAGCTGTCTATTGTGAGAACACAGAGCCTACTCCTCTTTGGATTATATCGTTTAACTTAAAACTATCGAGACACTGAAGTATTGTAGATCCAAGACGTGAAGATGAGTAAGTGCAATGCTCTTGTTGGAAAAAGAAGGGTAAAGAAACTCCCAAATTCCCTTCAAAGAATGTGCCTCTTCGTCTGTGTGTACTTACAGCCTAAGGGGGCTGATGGAGCTGCATTTATTTTCCTTGATTTGTTCTTGCTTTATGTTGGATAAATTAAATCCTTGAACTACTATGCATTTCTTTGTACTGAGCAAAGATGCAGATTCATCTGAAGCTTTTAATAGTAATTAGAAAATACTGTTTTCATTGCTGTTATATTTCATCCAAAAGTGGAGGCCGGGGTGTCCATTTGTTAAGATTACGAGTACACTCACTCTGGGGCAAGTGCCATGTAAATTTTATACGTGTTTATGTAAATCCCCCATGGGAATGCCTAAATGAGGGCTTTTGTGAATACATTTAAAACTTTGGGCATGACTTCCCAGTTTGATTGGCTCCTTCATTACTATTTTATTATTCTTCCAGCTCTAGTTGGTCTCTCCTGCCCCTCCCTTGCCCTCACCATAATTCCCCCTTCTCCCTTTTCCTTATCCTTCCTGTTAGTCCTCTTTTGTCCCCCACAACCCCTGCCCCACCATCTTCTGTCTGTCTCCAAAATCTGTATGTATTTGATGGGTGTTTCTGGGCAGTGTGCCCAGTGTGGTTTATTTGTTTCTCATAATTGTATTCAGAGCTTCAGTTACATGTTTCAGATCAATGCTCCAAATGACATTTGTCTCCCTTCTAACACAAGAGGTTTCCTGGAATTTTGTAGTGTTTTAAAATGCAAATGTATACTCGACCTCTCTAATGTGAAGTTTTACAAAAGGAGCCCCCAAACTGTTCAGAAAATATTCCAGATATCCTTGACTTAGGTTTTACTGCCCCAGGTCTCTGTGTAATAGTATAAAAATAGTAACTTATTAGTTAGCCTGATCGCTGCTGGCTGTGTTGCACTGATCTCCTCAACAAAAGCAATCTGCTGAGTATAGTTTTATGATGATCGTGTGAAAGAACCCCAGGTGTCCTTCTTGTTGAAATATAAGCTACTGTCAGCTTTAAAATGCCAGTGCAACTCTAAACACTTCATACTTTAGTCTCAGCCCAAAATCTCTTTCTACTTTGAGAAAATTCTATATAATTCTTACAACATTCTAGCAAAAGCTCTAAGATATCAAATATGGATGTTCTAGTGACAATAATGGGCCTTCATCGTTGTTTAACATTCATAATTTTAGATGTTTCAGACACTGCAATGTCCCATATGGTGGCAACTAGCAACTAGCTACATTTGGCTTTTAAATTTGAATTAGCTATGTGTAAATGAAATTTCACTTTGGATTCTCCAGGACACTGGCTACATTTCAAGGACTCCACCACCACATGTGATCACCTGTTGGGTGGCACAGATAGAACATTCCATCATTGAGAAGGTCCTATTGGACCGTGCCGTTACGGAGGATTTAAGTTAGGGTAAATGGCACTAACTAATGCCAGCTTTCACTGAGTTTATTCGTTAGAGTAAAACAGCTGCTTTAACAAGAGACCATAGAAATACAGTAAATGAAAGGATTTTTAAAAATTCACATAGTAGCGTGGAGGTGAGCAGTCCGGATTTCATGTGGGGCTCCTCTCCATACGTCGTCCAGGGTCAAGGCTGCATCTGTCTTCTTGGCCGGTCACCCTCCATGGCGCTTTCTGCACATATGTATCCCAGTTTACAGGGAGAACAAAAGAACTGCAGCACTATAGGTTGACAATGACCCAGATATAAACATCATTTCCATTCACATCCTCTTGTCCCAGACGGAGTCATGTGTCCACACCCAGCTGCAGGTGAGTCTGGGAAATGCGGCCTTCTGCTGGCAGCATGTGTGCAGCTTAAACTAGCCTCATGGAAGATGTTGCATATAGAGATGTGATCTTTAAGATGACAGTTCATTTGCCATAGTTAATTTGGGTGTTGGGGAGATGATATAGGGGTTTAATTTAGGTAGTACCTAGCTTTTATTATGTTATCATCTAACAAAATAAGGACATAAAATGTTACTAAATAACAATAGAAAATTTTACACCCTTTTTTTTTCCCATCTGTCCACTAAGAAGCCTGTGCGTATAGTGGCTCAGTATAGATAGCACAGGGCTGTGACTCCCCTGAATGCTTTCTGGTGTTAGATAGACTTTAGGGTTGATGACATTGACAATCTCTCTGCTCTAAGAACAAAACTTGACAGAAGCAGCCAGGTATACTTTAAAGGAATGGATTTTACCGTCCGTTTGTGTGAGTAAATGACACTTACTTCTTGGGGGGCCAAAGGGCTGCTTTCTATAATAAACAGATGTCTTTCAAAGAAACCTCATTCATTCATTTCAAATTAGTGGAATTCTATTTTACATTTCCTTTTTCTCTTTTGAATCAAAATGGTAATGGTCATTGCGTATCTGTGTGTGTAATTTCTCGGCTACTTGCTGCTGCTGACCCTGACCTCTCTTAACACAAACTTAAGATTGCAAAGTGTTGGGATATATGTTACAGAGTTAGTTTTTTATTCATTGGTGATAGCTTGGAACAATAAATCATGCTATTACATTAATTGCTGTGGGTCAGTAAGTTCCCTCTTTTCCTTATTGTTACTGACACACTGAATTTTATCTCTTCTTAGATGGTGTGTTAGACTCCATTTTATCCATTTATCATAGGAGATTAAATTATAATGTGAGTAACCCACAACTTGCCTACATTAATCTTTCTGCAACTATTGTACATTGAAACATAATGTCCTGTCCCATGCTGAAGGAGCAAGCAGTGGCCTCTGACCTGTGGAAAGGGAAGATGCTTGGCTGAGATGATTGGTGGACCAGTGCTGATGGCTGCACCTGTTCCAATTCATCATCCACACCACTAAGTTCAAAGTTCCTAGGGTGTCCACAGAAGCCTGTCTCCGTCACATGTGTTTATCATTGCAGAGTCAGAATCCTGGCTTTGTCACTTATGAGCGATGTGACCTTAAGCCAAAGCAGTAACCTCCCCGTGCCTCAGTTTCCCCATCTTTAAAATGAGAAGAAGAGTACCTAGCTCATAGAGCAATGGTGAGATTTTTAAATGGATTAAACATTCCCAAAGTGAATTGAAAGTTCCTGGCACCTCTGAAGTTTTATAAGTGTTAGGAGTTCTTCATTTTATTCATTTTGGTACATCTTTATGTCAAAAGTCATGGAACTATTTCTTTTGGACAATACTGCGAAGGCACCTGTCTTAAAATCTTTTCTTTTCTTATAGTTATTAATGAATACGAATCTGAACTTTTCCATTTAAAAAATCCCTAACAATGGTTTCGTTTTATCGTGATACCTTAGTCCTAGACTCCACCTTCTCTAGGATGTCTTGGTCATGTTTTTCTGTTTTGCAAATGAGGACATTGAAGCTGGAGAAGTGCAATCATCTATGCAAGGGTACACAGGTTAAGTGGTTGAGTTGTACCTTAGCCAACATACCTTGCTTTCCATAGGGCTTTTCCCTTCACATGTCTGCATTGCTGCGTGTGTGTGTGGGTAGGGATGGTATAAATACACATATACATATCCATCCATCCATCCATACACACACATGCATGCATCTGTAGTCAAGGACTCTATTGTATGAGAGAAGGCAGAGGGGACAAAAATGATGATATTCTTATATTTAAGAGGAGTCTGCAAAATATGGTAAAAAGAGACTTTTGAACAATTTGAGCTTTGTCAATATGGATCCCACGTTAAAGATTCCAGCCTATGGCATCTCTCTGACTCACCTCTGAAAATGAGCAGCCTCTTCCCTACAAAAGCATTGCTCAAGATTATTTGAAGTATTATGCAAGCACTACATAACGCCCCCTGCTGTTAAAGAGCTCTTGGTTTTGCAGAGGACACACAATCATACACAGAGACGGGACCAGTTCTGAGCATGAAGTCACCCACCAAAAAGTAAAATACTGTTCTGTGTCCTTGTTGAAAATGATGTGGGAGTGATGAAAGACACAGGGGAATGAATGAGGTCATCTGCAATGGTAGGGTGGGGTGAAAGAGGGACTTATGTGAGGGAAGCCTGGGTTTTGAGTTAATGTGTGAGGTCAGAGGGACTTTGGCTTGGCAGAGAGGATGGGCAACATTTCCTGCCAGTGGGATGCAATGTGTGATGCGGGAGGCCGGGTGAGGGTAAGTTCCAAGTGTCAGGAATGGCTGGCAGGGTTGGTGGGCTGGCGCAGTGATCCTGGGCATGGAGGATATGAGAAGAGTCCACACAGATTACCTCACTCGCTTCTCAACAGAAACTCTCCTGAGGATTCTGTGTTAAGGTAGCTCATTCACATACACCTTGTCTGGGAAGAAAAGGAGAGTACCTGTTTGTGGGGAACAAGAAGAATTCCAAAGTCGTCTTTCGGTTGCCCTTAAAGCTTTGGTTAGCATCCAGTCCTGGGAGCAACCATCGAGAAGCCATTTAATCAGTGTAAAACATGAGTATCTCATGTCAGAATCTCAAAACAGTTAGCGCCGTTATTCAAAACCGGGGGTACTCAAAGGAACATGGCACGTGCTTGCTGTTCCACTAGAGGGAAGCCTGCTGAAAAAAGTCCACAAATACAAGAGGAAAGTGCCTGCATGAAAGGAAACTCCAGCTAAATGAAGTGAGTATGAGCACATCATCCTCTGGAAGGGGATGCCTCATAGTCATTAAACCTGGACTGAGAGAATTAAGGGATCTAAAAGTTTATACCTCATTTTAAACTGTTCTGAGCACAACTAGTTGCTTCCTGGTGCCTGTGAGGATCGTCTATGCCAAGGATGGATTTTGGCCTTCCTAGAAAGTCCTTGAAGCTGTTGTAAACTTCCTGGAGTGCTTACAATGCCGGGCTCTCTGCGTCATTCGTGGGTTTATTTCAAAATGAAACTCCATTCTTTCAAGGTTAGGTGGAGTTGGCCTAAATCTTGCTAACTGTTCACATTGTAGTAAGTTCAGTTGGTTTGTGGACCTTCACCCGTGGTGACTTGTCCTTTTAGACCAGTACACCTGGAATAGAAAACCTACACTGTTTTGTTTCTCTCCATTTTCAGCTTTTGTTTTGTTTTGCTTTTAAGCTAACTTGAGCTTAAAGTAACTAAACATGAAGTGAGATTCTTGCTAAGTAAGCATTCATCAGCAATGTCAGGTATTATAAGACTATTAGGTCTTTTCACTGCCCTACATTTAATTATTATAGTTGAGTATCACAATGCCTAAATTTAATTTAAAACAGCTGAAACAGTCAACTGAGGAAGAAAATGAAGTATCTGTGATGGTGATTTTTTTCTTATTATTAGCTTGAGAAATGATAAAATATTTGTCTCCAAGAGTTAGCAAATACCAGAAATTACCTTTTCAGTATTATTATGCCATGATGATTTTTTAAATCAGTTCATCAAAGATTAAAACTAATGTGTTTTAAAAGACTTGTGGCTTATCTACAGCCAACTGGTGGAGTACATGAAGACAGAATTTCTCCTTTTACTTTAAAGAGCTTTCTCTAAAATGTTCTAAAATATTTACTGTAAAACATTTAGAGGACATAGGTGAGCCAAAAGTATAAAGCTATAATCTCTGTAATCTCACTACCCCGTAATAGTCACTGTCAACATCTTAATCCATTTCCTTCCAATTATATGGTTTGTAAGCTTTACTCATAGAATTGCTTTTAGTATATATTAAAAAGGAGTGTCATAGAATTGTAAAGTCGCAGGGAACTGTAGGTCATCTGGTACAACCTCTTATCCAAGAAGGAGTATCTTCCATAATACTGCCTTAACTGATACATACCCAGTATCTGGACTCTCATATTTCTCCTGTTTCAAGATTCTTCTTGTGTCAGACAGACCTCTTTTAAGGGTGGAATGTTTTTTAATTCTTCATGTATTCTTCACTGAGATAAAAGCTGTTCTCTTGACATTTCACCGGCTGACCATCAGAAACAATATCTAACATGTTTATAATTTTCATATATTACAAGTCCTAATTATTTGAATATGAATTTCAAGTTTCTACTTGGTTCCTTCTTCGAGTAGATGTTTCCCTTTCCTCTTCTTTGTTCCTGTATCCTCTTTCTGGCTTTGAAGCCCCAGAATACATGGCAGACATTGGATAGGAAAAGTGTCGGGGACCCTCCCTAATCTACTAAGATTATCTACAGGGAAACTTCTCCTATGGACCCAGGAGTTTCTCTTCAGCTCATTTACATAGGATATAAGTCCCTTTAGCTTTTATTTTCCCCAGAATATCTCATGGCCTAGTTTGGTGGAATCTAATAGGACATTTGTGACTTGACTTCTTTCCTTTCCTCACATCTTGGTTCTCACATTCTGTATTGGTCCATTTTCATGCCGCTGATAAAGACATACTGGAGACTGGGTAACTTATAAAGAAAAATAGGTTTAATAGACTCACACAGTTCCATGTGGCTGAGGTGGCCTCACAATCATGGCAGAAGGTAAAAGGCACATCTTACATGGTGGCAGGCAAAAGAGAATGAGAGCCAAATGCAAAAGGAAACCCCTTATAAAACCATCAGATCTTATGAGACTTATCCACTACCACAAGAACAGTATGGGGGAAATTGCTGCCATTATTCAATTACCTCCCACTGGGTCCCTCCCACATCACGTGGTAATTATGAGCGCTACAATTCAAGATGAGATTTGGGTGGAGACACAGCCAAACCATATCACATTCCTAACTGGAAATTTTGAAGTCTCAAGGCTGTTTTTTAAAAATTATTTATTTATTTAGTCTTTAATTGACAAAATTATATATATTTGTTGCTTACAGCATGTTTTGAAATATGTGTAAGCCGTGGAATGGCTAAATCAAGCTAATTAATGTGCATGACCTCAAATACTTATTTTTCTGTTATAAGAACATAAAATCTCTCTTAGCAATTTTTAAGTGTACAATACATTATTATTAACTGTAGTCACCATGTTGTACACTAGACCTCTTCCTTTCTAAATGAAATTTTGTGTGCTCTGACCAGCATCTCCCCCATCCTTCTACCCCCAGGCCCTGGTAGCCACCATTCTACTCTCTACTTCTATGAGTTCAAATTTTCTAGCTTCCACATGTAAGTGAGATCATGCAATATTTGCCTTTATGTGCCTGGCTTATTGCGCTTAACGTAATATTCTCCAAGTTTATTCATGTTGTCACAAATGATAGGATTGCATTCTTTTGAAAGGCTGAAGGGTATTCCATTGTGTATATGCCACATTCTCTTTACCCATTCATCCAATGATAGATACCTGGGCTGATTCCATATCTAGCTGTTGTGAATAATGAAAGCTAAGTGTTGGAACCTAACTTTTTACAGTTTTTTAAAGGCATAGTTGCAAAATATTATCTTTTTTATGTTTTTGTTGCCTTCCTTCTTAATGCTCACTTTCCTCTTTTTCTTAACTTGCACCAATATGTTGAAGTATCCCTTCCACAGATGGCGTTGTATATACTCTTGTTGCCTACAACGTCCATATCCCCTGCCATCTTGCTAGAAGAAACCCAAATTGGGGTGGTAGTGTGCCAAGTAAAATAGTTTCCCCATAACTAGGGGTGGCTTCATGGCAGCTGTAACCAAGGAAATGTCTATTGATATCTGTGGGAGTTCTGGGAAAACTTAGCTGACATTGTAGTGTTTGGAACTGTAGCAGGCATTTGGCATCTCTTAGATAATACCCTTGATGATGAAATCTAGCATGCTGGAGAAGATACAGCAGAATGATAGAAACATCTTTGTTCCCTGATGGTAACATTGAGTAGTTGAACTAATGTCAACAATTCCTTACCTCCATACTTTACATTAAGTGAGAAAAATTAGCTTGTTAGTTTGAGTCATTTTTCATGAGGTTTGCCTTTATATTCTGACTGATGCAGATGGTTTAAAAAACTATCAACCATCCTGGTTACCCTTCTCTATACAAACTCCGTATTGTTAATGTCTTTGGAATACAAAGATAGTATAAGACACTATTTATTATTAGTGACTGCTACATAATGAGGCTTAGTACATTTTTGTCTAGTGAATTAATAAATGAGACTTAGTTGTTCATTAAGGGATCCTAGATCTTGTTCTTAGTTTGGTGCATAATTAGATTGTATTGGAGTTTTGGTCAACTAAAGCTTACAGATTCCCAGATAAGTAGATATGTTAGGGATCCCTAAGACCACCCTAATGTTTGGTGATTCACTGGAAGGACTCATAGGGCTCAGAATAGCTGTTATGGTTATGGTTTATTATAGTGAAAAGACACAGGTTAAAATCAGCAAAGGGAAAACATGTATGGGACAAAGTTCAGGAGAAATGAGGTACAAGCTTCTGGGTGACCTCTTCCAGTGGAGTTGCATGGGAAAAATGTGTTTAATTCCCTAAACAATGATGTGTGACAACAGGTACAAAGTATTGGCAACTGGGAAAGCAGCCCATGCTTTGGGGTCAGCTGGGGAAGCTCCCATGACCCTGCAATTTTTTGCAGGTCTGTCATGCAGGCATGTAGCACCCATAGAACTGACCTTAGCTACTTATATTGCAGTCTCGCAAAGAAAACACTGGCATTGACCGTAAATCACATTCTTAGAATAAACTTACCTGATCACAGTGAGACAGGATAGCTTAAGGTCTTAGGCACAGATATGCTGTAGATCTATAAAACATACACATTGGAAAAGAATCAAAAGCAAGTGCATAAAAATATTATCAAGAGCTATCCCTGATGCAAACATGCACTACTAGCAAAGCTTCAAACAATATGTATGTCCAAAAAAGAAAGAATTTGTAAATTCTGTATAGTATAGTATTGTATTGTATAGTATACTATAGTAATACCATGGAAGACAATAGAGAGATTAAAATGAATAAACTAGATCTATATGTAAAACAAACATACAAACACACAAAAAAGAGCTACCTCTGAGTAGCAAGATAGGTGATTTATATTTTCTTCATCATGCTTTTACAATTTTCAAAATTCTCATTAAAATAAAGGACTTATAAAAAAGATTATTATGTATAATGTAGGATGATATAGAGACTTTATATTTACATGAAAGACAACTCTAAAATTTAATGTCAAATTTTGCTAATAGAACCCTTGAGAGATAGCGAGCTGAGTGTTTCAGGAATGGCTGGTTATTTGGTCTGGCTATATGGCCTGGCCGACTGGCATGGGAGCAGGCTGACTCTGGCCATAAGAGGGCATGTTGAAGATGCAACTGGTCAGATGTCAGTAAATCCTATTACTCTGAGTGGTTTCTTATAATGTAATTTTAATTTCAGTTTTGTAAAAGTTTTGCTCAGGATTTTACCCCATTTAATCTAATTTCCTTTAATTACATATTCAGCTTACTCATAGTTTAATGAAGCCTACTGTGTACCTGGCACTAAATCCATCCTTGTACACTGCCATTTTTCTCTCCCTCTCCTGCCTTTTCTAGGACATGAAGTATGTCCAATTTAATTTATATGCTTCCTCTTCTTGCCGTTCCTCTGCAGTATGAGTTTATGCTTAAAGAAACCCTTTGCTGGTTCAGGGTTAAGAGTGTGTGATCACTGATGAATTACTAACCTCTTTGAACCGTAGTATCTTCAGGTATAAAATGGAGGTAATTTTAGTGAGAATATCATAGGCTTCTGTGAAGGTGTCACATGCTATGTATAAAATGTTAACAGCATGCTTGGTACATTGTGAGTGCTGGATAAGTTATCTCTTGTTGTTAATGAAATGAAACCATGTGTGCCTGAATATATTTTTACTGAATGTCTATCATTAACTGTGTAGTCATTTACATCTTTTTGCAGTGCCTATTTCTCATATACACTAGAAATGGAGAGCTTTGATTCCCTGAACATGGATAGCCTATTAATGGCGTTCCCATTTTAATTTTTAATAAGATTGCCCTACACCCTTTAAAAACTATTTTGAAGTGAAAATTAATACTTCCTGAATAACCTGGACCAGATATTGGTTGTTAAGAGGAAGAAGCTGTGATGTGACTGAAAGCTCTTTCAATCCCATCTGTTATTCTGAATCTAGCACTTGGATAGAGACCACATGTCTAAGATGATTCCATGAGATTGTGTTCTGATGGACAAATGATTGTCTGTATTCATCAGATTATTTCCTTGACTAAGTTGAAAGGTAAAAAAATTTAATTAAGGCCAGATAGAAATCATCCCTTCAAAAACTTTACTGACCAACTGAGACCAAAGCTGCCTGGTGGCCAGAAATCAAGTGTCAGTGACTGGCATCCTGCCTTATGGACTCTGTTTCTAGCATCATCCCACAGAATCTGCTCTGATCTTTGGCTATACCTTCTAGATCCCTAGCCAGAGAACAGAGAACTTTGGCTTCCATGACTTTAAGGGGGAAAATCCGAGTTGAAGAACACTGATTTCACATCAGCGTCATGAATCCTGTGCAGCCCGAGCAGTGGCTGTAGTGGTGGATGTATTCAAGAACCACTAAGGCTTCCACATTGGCAGAGTTTTGCTGACAAATGGGATATCAGGATGAAGACGAGGAAGAGTCAAAGATGCCTTCCACATTTTTGATGTGGTTGAATGGTGAGTGGAGTTGTCAGCTACTGAGAGAGGAAATGCAGGGAGATGATCAAGATTTGGGCCAGGCTAATGTGTTGCAGACTTGCTGAGTTTGGGGTGACTGTGGGAGACCCGAATGGGTATATCCAGTGGACATTCAGGTCTGAAGCTTGGGGAGATATCTGGGCCAGAGAGGTTTGGGAGCATCATCTTGTTGGAAATCACTAGATTACATGACATTGGCCAAAGGGAGCATTTCTTGGTGAATCACACTGTGTGTCTAATCAAACCACACTCTTAATGCTCTGTGTACTGTGGCTGTTCCATAAACATTTGGTAAAAACGATGAAAACTGATTGGCTCATGGGGCAAATTGTTTTCTTATTTTGGCTCCATAGAAACTACAAAACATTTTTGTGGTATGATGAAGAGGGCATGGCGTGTGGTTATGAGTGGTATTAAGCATTGTTTACTTGGTGGGGAGCTGAGGGGATTTATGAATGAGTTTCAGAGAGCACACAGAGACTTGAAATTAGATACAGAAATGGGTAAAGGAGCCGTAATTTTCATCAGATTCTCAAAGAGAGTCAAGGTACTTTATAAAAAAAAAGAACTGATTGAATCAATGCCTGTTATCCTGAAGGCAAATAAGGGGAACAAAAATCACATCAGAATAATGGAGAAAGCCAGAAAAATCACCTAAACAATGAGGGATCCCAGTTCCTGCGGGCTCTGCTTTTCCTCCCTGTGCCAGTGTTGTATAAGATGGGAAGAATTTGGGGTCAAGAGTTTCATATTGTGGCTTGGCAGAATCAAAGGCCAAAATGTGATTAATGCTTGATGTGGATAATCTTGGAAGGATAAGGAATATAGGGAGGATTAGGGTTTTTTCCTAAATCTGGCTACTTTCTAAGCCAGTAGGTTCACTTTCTTGTACAGTATAGATAATGAGGCAAAGAAGGATGCTTTGGGGAATATTGAACAAAACATTCCTAATTACTTAAAGTAGAAACAGCACCTTTTTCCCCCTTTTTTGTTTCTTTATTATTAAGTCTGTTTATTACTTAAATCTGTTTAATATTTAAGTAGACTTTAAATTTTAGAGCAGTTTTAGGTTAACAGCAAAATTGAGCAGAAGGAACAGTGTTTCTGTACACTCGAGTCCCCATACGGGCACAGCATCCTGCACTGTGAGGGTGCTATGTCTGTTACACCCACCAGGGTGGTATGTTTGTTACAATCAGTAAACCTACACTGACACATCATTATCACTCAAATTCCATACTTTACATTAGGGTTCACTCGTGGTGATATACATTCTATGGGTCTTGACAAATGTATAGTGACATGAATCCACCATTAGAGTATCCTACAGAATAGTTTCCCTGCCCTAAAAATCCTCTGTGCTTTGCGTATCCTCTCCCTAACTCCTTGGCAACCACCAGTCTTTCTACTCTCTCCATTGTTTTGCCTTTTTCAGAGTGTCATTAGTTCAAATCATGTAGCATGTAGCCTTTTCAGATTGGCTTCTTTCACTTAATAGTATGCATTTAAGGTTTCTTGATGTCTTTTCATGATTTGATAGCTCATTTCTTTTTAGATTTGAATAATATTCCAATATCTGGAAGTACCACAATTTATTTATTAATGCATCTACTGATGGAAATCTTGGTTGCTTCCAAGTATTGGCAGTTATGAATAAAGCAGTTATAAAATCTGTGTGCAGATTTTTGTGTAGACTTGATTTTCACCTCCTTTAGGTAAATACCAAGGAGTATTATTTCTGGATTGTGTAATTAGGTATACTTAGTTTTGTAAGAAACTGCAAAACTGCCTTCCAAGTGGCTATATACAATTTTGCATTTCCACCAGCAGTGAATGAGGGTTCTTGTTGCTCTACATCCTTGCCAGCGTTTGGTGTTGTCAGTGTTCTGGATATGGCCATTCTAATAAGTGTCTGGTTGTGATATGGTTTGGCTCTGTGTCCTCATCCAAATCTCATCTTGAATTGTAATCCCCACATGTCAGGGGAGGGACCTGGTGGAAAGTGATTGGATCGTGAGGGCAGTTTCACTCATGCTATTCTCCTGATAGTGAGTGAGTTCTCATGAGATCTGATAGTTTAAAAGTGTTTGGCAGTTTACCCCTCACTCTCTCTCCCTAACCCTGCTGTGACCATGTAAGAAGATGTGCCTTGCTTCCCCTTCGCCTTCTGCCATGATTGTAAGTTTCCTGAGGCCTCCCTAGCCATGCAGAACTGTGAGTCAATTAACCTCTTTTGTTTATAAACTACCCATTCTCAGGTATTCTTTATAGCAGTGAAAAAACGAACCAATACAGAAAATTGGCACAAGGAATGGGGTACTGCTATAAAGATAACCTGAAAATGTGGAAGCAACATTGGAATTGGGCAGCGGGCAGAGGCTGGAACAGTTTGGAGGGCTCAGAAGAAGACAGGAAAATATGGGAAAGTTTGGAATTTCCTAGAGACTTGTTCAATGGTTTTGACCAAAATGCTGATAGTGACATAGACAATGAAGTCCAGGCTGAGATGATCTCAGATGGAGATGAGGAACTTATTGTGAACTGGAGTAAAGGTCATTCTTGCTATGCTTTCGCAAAGAGACTGGCAGCATTTTGCCCCTGCCCTAGAGATCTGTGGAACTTTGAGCTTGAGAGAGATAATTTAGGCTATCTGGTGGAAACATTTATAAGGAGCTGAAATTTCTAAGCAGCAAAGCATTCAAGAGGTGATCTGGTTATTTCTAAAATAGTATGCTTATATGTGTTAGCAAAGAGATAATCTGAAATTGTATCTTCTGTTTAAGAGGGAAACAGAACATAAAAGTTTGAAAAATGGGAAGCCCATCCATGTGATAGAAAAGAAAAACCCATTTTCTGGGGAGAAAGTCAAGCCAGCTGCAGAAATTTGCATAAGTAGTGAGGAGCTGAATGTTAATTGCCAAGACGATGGGAAAAATGTCTCCAGGGCATTTCAGGTATCTTCAAGGCAGCCCCTCCTGTCACGGGCCCAGAGGCCTAGTAGAGAAAAATGGTTTTGTGAGCCAGGCCCAGGGCCTTGCTGCTCTGTGCAGCCTCGGGACTGGGCATCTTACCTCCCACCTGCTCCAGCTCAGGCTGTGGCTTCAGAGGGTGCAAGCCCCAAGCCCTGGCAGCTTCCACATGGTGTTGGGCCTGCAGGTATGCAGAAGCTAAGAGGTGGGGTCTGGGAACCTCCACCTAGATTTCAGAGTATGTGTGGAAACGTCTGGATGTCCAGACAGAAGTCTGCTGTGGAGCCCTCATGGAGAGCCTCTGCTAGGGCAATGTGGAAGAGAAATGTGGGGTTGGAGCCCACATGTAGGGTCCCCCTGGGGTACTGCCTAATGGAGCTGTGAGAAGAGGGACACCATCCTCCAGACCCCAGAGTGGTAGAATCACCAACAGCTTGCACTGTGCCCTTGGAAAAGCTGCAAGCACTCAATGCCAGCCCATGAAAGCTTCTGTGGGGTCTGTGCCCTGCAGAGCGACAGGGGTGGAGATGCCCAATGCCTTCAGAGCCCATATCTTGCATCAGTGTGCCCTAGATGTGAGACATGGAGTCAAAGGAGATCATTTTGGAGCTTTAAGATTTAATGACTGCCCTGCTGGGGTTTGGACTTTCATGGGGCCTGTAGCCCCTTTGTTTTGTCCAGTTTCTCTTATTTGGGACGGGAGCATCTAACCAATGCCTATATCCTCATTGTATCTTGGAAGTAGCTAACTTGCTTTTGATTTTACAGGCTCATAGGCGGAAGGGACTTGCCTTGTCTCAGATAAGTCCTTGGTCTTGAACTTTTGGGTTAATAGTGCAATGAGTTTAGACTTTGGGGGACTGTTGGGAAGGCATGATTGTGTTTTGAAATATGAGAGGGATACGAGATTTGGGAGGGGCCAAGGGCAGAATGATATGGTTTGACTCTGTGTGTCCACCCAAATCTCATCTTCAATGGTAATCCCATGTGTTGAGGGAGGGACCTGGTGGGAAGTGAATGAATCATGGGGGTGATCTCCCATGCTGTCCTTGTGATAGTGAGTGAGTTCTCATGAGATCTGATGGTTTAAAAGTGTTTGGCAGTTCATCTCTCTTTGTCTACCTCCTGCTGCCTTGTAGGTTGTGCTTTGCTTCCTCTTCATCTTCTGCCATCATGAGAAGTTTCCTGAGGACTTCCCAGCCGTGTGGAACTGCTTTGTTTGTAACAAACCTCTTTTGTTTGTAAATTACCCAGTCTCATCTATTCTTTATAGCAGTGTGAAGATAGACGGATAAAAGTGTATCACAGTTTTCTTTTTATTTTGTGTTTTCCTGATGGCATGTGAAGTGACGTATTTTTTCATATGCTTATTTTCCATCTGTATATTTTTTTGGAGGAGCAGCATTTTAAGAAGTTTTGTCTGAGGCAGGAAAACACAGTAGATAACACTAAGTCTCCAGACCAAATACAAAGTTTTTAATGAAATTTGAAAAGCCAGTTTTATATAAACCTTTAAACCATTCACTGCATAGAAGCTAAAAAGGATTGCATTATTGAAGATTAAAAGAGAGACTATGAAAGTGGATATTGTTAGGGAGAGCCATTCTTCCCCATTGCCTAGAGGATGGGGTTGGTGAGGCAAGAGGGTATGCAGATGCAGATGCCTCTCCTTTCCATCAAGGCCATTGAGAAGGCTCCAACAGGACAAATTGTTGTGTTCCCCGAAGAGGGAGGGCTCATAGAAGTATGGAGTTTATTCCCTAGCTGTAAATCTCCTTTCTGGCTAGCTACTTCAGTGTGCAAATCAAAGGAGAGAGTGTGTGGCAAAAAGGTGTTGATTATTTCTCAAAGACCTGATGTAAATCCGCCATGCGCAGGAGCCAGGGGCCACTGGTTTTAGATGGTGTCAAATAGGTTTGCCTGGATTTGACCAGCTCTCATCAGAGAAAAGCTGGTATCATTGGATCCTTGGGCTGTGGAAAGAGTTAGTGGCCAGCTAGAGAAAAGGGCCTCATTTGCATCAAGAGAGCTGTCATGAAAGGTCCTGAGCTATGGGGAGGGTACCCCAGAGAATCCAGAAAAGTGCCTTAAGTATCAACTAGATCCAGGTTTCATCACTACCAGTCAAATCAGATATCTTCTGCACATCTTGTGTCTCTTCCCTGTGGGACTTAGCTCCTTAAATTTTTATCCAGGAGCAGGAGATAAATTTCCCCCTATTAAACACATTCTAAGGGGGTAGCGGAGGACCAAAATAAATTACACCTTGTGAGTCCTGCTTATTCAATATGCCAGCTACACATTGAAATAGTGATCCAATGAGAAAACCAGTTTGAAGTTTATAACGACCTACAGGAAAAAATTCCTGATCCCATTTAATCCTGAGAATATGATTTTCTTTTGGAAATAAGTAACTGATATGATGCTATTCTTCGTCTGCTAACAGCGAGTAGAAATATGCCAAATTTTGCTTTTCAGTCATGTGTTATTCTTAGAATATTCAAGTGAGGGCTAGTATCTTCACGGGGTGAACAGAAAATGCCAGTAAGCCCCTTTCGTTGTCTTGTACACAACACAATTGTATTGGTAGGACTCAAGGAGGTAGAATAATTGTTTTTTTTTTGCTAACTCTTAGGACAGAAATCAACAGATTTAAGTTGACATTGGAAATCAAGTTTTCAAGAAGTTACTGGCATTCATGAGCTCAGAATATTAATGGCAAATGTGCTTTGGGAACCTGATACTCTTGTCTTCCTTGTGTCCTGGCAGAGCCTTCTATTGAAAGCTATTTAAATGCATCTGTTCTGATTATGAAAGGCCCTGCTCAGGCCTGTGTGCACTTGGAGGGTTGGTGGGTAGCAGTGGATCAATGGAATTGTTTTCATGTGATTCCAGCCAAAATGTGGGAGAAATCAGTTTGTTTGCTTATTTTGAGATTTATACAAACTCAGAAAACATGTCTGGGCAATTCTTCCGCACAGCTTTAGAGACAGCATCTATTAAAGGAGCCTGTGAAATAATGTAGATGGAGGAGAAAATAAAAATCTATTCTGATGAGTGGTAGACAGAAGAAAAAACTTCTGGAAGATAAATAGGAGAAAAAACACATGCACTTTTTATTAGCTTACAGAACTAAAATGATTTGCAGATGGTTGGCTGAGTGTTTCACATAAAACATACTTGTATACCTGAGCTTTTTTCTGCTCACTTATTTTAATAGCTGAAGCATCCTTCTCTTGTGAACAATTTATTCTAATGGCAATAAAAATGCAACAGTACCATCTCATTATGCCCAAGAGCAAATGACTTAGACAGCATCTTAACTTGGTTTGTAGGGTTAAGCTCCGATGGCTGCAGGAATGACGTCAATAGGGATTCATAGTTAAATGCCACATCTTTTAAAATGGTACTCTGCTTTCAAGTTTCTCCTTACCTATACACAAACGGAAAGCCCAGGTTGAGGATGCTGGAAAATCTTAGATTTCACATAAGGGCTTTCTAAGGCTGAGTAACTCTTAATGGTCTACACTGTACTTGGCTTACTTGCTTCCTCTTTTTAAGCTGATTGTAAGTCATCTGTGAGTTTTCCATTTGGGCTGTGTTGCTTTTTAGCTGGTTTTGTCTTCAGTAGAAGCTTCTGTTGATGACGGAGGCAGATTGAGGACTCTTGGTCCCCTAGAAGAGAGATGTTACTGGATATTCTACAACATTATTTTAAGAGGGTATGAGCTGAATATTCCTCCCATAGTTCACACTGCTGGATCCCTCCTGCTGAGGGGCACTTGTGAAAGGAGCCACTTTTCCAGCTAAATCTCCTAGGCTTTTTTTTCCGCCCTAATTAAAAAGTATCATACAAATACTGTATTTATTACAGTGGCACTCTGCGTTTAACTCAGAATTCTTCTTCTTAAAACTCTTTTTAAAGATGACACAATTTTTTATAAGAATCTTGCATTTTATTTTGTTTATGGGATTTTAGGAAATACAAAGTTAAGCGAAAATCTGCTTTCCTGGTTGTATTTCTCATTATTTTATGATAATGGCTTTTTCAAAATGACTTTATTCTCCATTTTTCACATGTAAAGTAATTCTGCCCAATTTGACAGTGGTCACTGGAGTAGGATGTAGGACAGTTTTGGGGTGATGCGAATCCCAGGGTAGAAATACCTTCAGCTTCATCAACAAGGACAATATCATTCAAAAGCTCATGAATCAGGGTGATTGTTTACCTTCTGTTCTTGGCCCTCTAATCAAATATTTGTTTAAATTAAGAATAAAATACCCGAGGTGTATCTCACTGATCAGTTATGTTATTCTTTTGTAGTACAGTTTGGTATGTCCATCAGAAGTTTAAATTCATGTGTCTTTTACTCGGCCGCTTTACTAAGAATCTGACCTGCAGGAAGACTTGTTCTGAGTTCGTTTGTTTGTTCATTCTTCTAAGGGAGAGTCCACAGGTGTCTTTTTAGATTTAAAATCTCTACAACCCAATTGCATGTATCAAGGTGCGAACTCCTACCTGCCTCTCTAACTTCTTGTTCTTCCATCCCCTACCGGTGAGGCCAGCAAGTCCCCAGAAGTTCTTCTAAGCTTGGGGTAAAATTCTATGCAGTGGTAGAAGAAAAAGAATAATGGTAAAATTATTTTTGATAATGTTCACCTAAGATTTTGAATCTTAGTCCATTCAAGATGCTATAACAAAGTACCATAGCCTGGGTGACTTATAAAGAAAAGACATTTATTTCTCATAGTTCTGGGGGCTGAACGTCTCATATCAGGGGAACCAGCATGGTCAGGTTCTGCTGAGAGCCCTCTGCCAGGTTGCAGATTGCTATTTTCTCCTTGTATCTGCATGTGGTGGAAATAGGACGAGAGAGAGCTCTCTGGGTCCCTTTTATAAGGGCACTGATCCCATTCATAAGGGCTCCACCATCCGTCATGAGCTAATTACCTCCTAGAGACCCCGTTTCCTGATAATATCACTTTCAGGGTTAGGATTTTGACAAATGAATTTTGGAAAGATACAAACCTTCAGGCCATTGACCCTAGGTTTATTACGTTTTAAGATTTTCTTTCATTTACTTTATCTTTCTTTTCCCTCCCTACCCACATATGTGTATGTGTGGGAATTTGTGTGTGTGTGGATATTTATGTGTGCACATAGCAGTATGTATATGCTGCACATGTATGTTTATTGCGGCACTATTCACAATAGCAAAGACTTGGAACCAACCCAAATGTCCATCAATGATAGACTGGATTAAGAAAATGTGGCACATATACACCATGGAATACTATGCAACCATGAAAAAGGATGAGTTCATGTCCTTCATAGGGATATGGACGAAGCTGGTGGAAACCATCGTTCTCAGCAAATCATTGCAAGGACAAAAAACCATACACTGCATGTTCTCACTCATAAGTGGGAATTGAACAATGAGATCGCTTGGACACAGGAAGGGGAACATCACACACCTGTTGGACACAGGAAGGGCCTGTTGTGAGGTGGGGGGAGGGGGGAGGGATAGCATTAGGAGATAAACCTAATGTAAATGACGAGTTGATGGGTGCAGCACACCAACACGGCACATGTATACATATGCAACAAACCTGCACGTAGTGCATATGTACCCTAGAACTTAAAGTATAATAGAAAAAAAAAAGAAGTATGTATGTGCATATACATTTTCTTTTGGCTAAACTATTTGCAAATAAGTTTCACATATAATGACACCTCACTCCCAAATCCTCCTGCATGAATCTCTTAAGAATAAGACATTCCTATAAATCATCACACGACCAGTATCCCATCCAATAACTCATCACACGACCAGTATCCCATCCAATAACTCATCACACGACCAGTATCCCATCCAATAACTCATCACACGACCAGTATCCCATCCAGTAAATCATCACATGACCAGTATCCCATCCAGTAAATCATCACACTACCAGTAGCCCATCCAGTACTGCTTACATTCAAAGATGGAGTTTATTTTTTCTCCTCATTTTGTTCTAATTTAATTGTATTTTTGAATATGAGAAACACATGGTTCAAAAGTCAAAACTATATATATATATGTATAGCCACAGAAGTATTGTTCCCATCTTACCCCTATGCCTATTCCCACTCATCCCTCTTTTTCTTTTTTTTTTGAGACAGAATCTCACTCCATTTTCCAGGCTGAAGTGCAGTGGCACAATCTTGACTTACTGCAACCTCTGCCTTCCAGGTTCAAGCAATTCTCGTGCCTCAGCCTCCCAAGTGGCTGGGATTACAGGCGCCCGCCACCACACTTGGCTGATTTTTGCATTTTTAGTAGAGATGGGGTTTCACCATGTTGGCCAGGCTGGTCTTGAACTCCTGGCCTCAAGTGATCCACCTGCCTTGGCCTCCCAAAGTGCTGGGATTACAGGTATGAGCCACCATGCCTGGCGCCCACTCACCTCTCTTGGTAGCCCTTGTCATTACTTTCTGGTTTACATTACTTAACCCCTGTTTCTTTTTGTAAAAATACATGCGTAAAGTGTGGATTCCTTTTCTCTCTCTCTTTTTTTTTTTAATTACACAAAAGGACCATATTGTATATACTCTTTAGATGAAGCTTTTATTTTATGTTCTTAAAAATACATCCTGAAAATCACTGTCAGTTCCTGGAGATCTTTCTGTAAATGAAGACTCATTTGTTGTCAGATAATACTCTTTAAGAAATGGTATATTTGAGTCAGAAACCAGAATTGATGCATTATTACACTTTATACCGGTGATGTGTCACTGAAAGTTTTTTTTTTTTTTAAATACCAATTCATTTAAATGTTTATTTTCAGTTAGTAATGAAACATTTTGGTTCTTTATTTATTTCCAAATAAGTTTCTTGCAGATTTGTTTCCTTCGCTTTTCACATAGTTCTAAATGTGATACAGTGTGAGTATGCACATACCAAATTTTCTTGGTTATCCCATTTTAGCTGATGAATGAATGGAGGTACAGAATGCATAGGAGACTTTTTTCTTGCCAACACCCATCAGACTTTCCTATGAGCATTCTTCTATAAGCCTGCAATAACAAATGATTTTCAGTCATAAGTGATCACACATTCTATAATTTCATATTTTTTCCAGTATAATTACTATAACTACTACATTCATATGATCTTCTGTACATTACAAGTATAACTGTCATTATTCTTTTGGCACAATTTCAACATGTGTGAAGAGCCAGAAATTCCAAACTTCAAATTTTGAATTCCCTAAATCACAAATGACCTTTTGTGATGTCAGTAGACATGGAGTGGAGAGATAAACTTCAGAATCTATAAGACCTTTTGCATGGTTTGATTGAGACAGATCTAAAGCATTCTAAATGGGAAATTCCTTTCCTGCTTTTAAAATCATAAGATACACTAAAACGTGAACAAAGTTACTCTGTTTTATATTGATGTTCCTGTGATTTTTATGCCCCTTTACACAAACAAGAGCAGAGTTTTGCTTTCAGAGTCCAGAAGAGCTGGTGTCCTGAGCTAAAAGCAGGTTGGGTAATCAGGCAGGGAATGGGGTGATCCACCAGTTACCCTTTCCATGCTGAAAGGAAATTTAAGGTTCCTGAGTAGTGAAATTACAAATATAGATTTAATGGATGTCCATTTGTGAGTAATACAGAGAAGAGTTGTCCTTGGAAGAAAGTAATTTTCTTCCACATTTCCAAAAGATCAGTGTGTTAGTCTGTTCTTATGCTGCTAATAAAGACATACCTGAGACTGGGTAATTTATAAAGAAAAGAGGTTTAATGGACTCATGGTTCCACATGGCTGGGGAGGCCTCACAATCATGGCAGAAGGCAAAGGAGAAGCAAAGGTACATCTTACATGGTGGCAGACAAGAGGGCACGTGCAGGGAACTCCCCTTTATAAAACCATCAGATTCGTGAGACTTACTGCTACAAAACAGTATGGGGAACCGCCCTCATGATTTAATTATCTCCACCTGGCTCCACCCGGCTCCACCCTTGACACTTGGGGATTATTACAATTCAAGATGAGATTTGGGTGAGATTTTGGCCAGTCCATCTCAATTGGCAACCCCAGTTTGGTTCAACAATCATATATGCTGTTGTTGATACACAGCAGGTTTCAAGCTAGGCATGGAAATGGACATTCTCTATTCCTAAGAGTCCAGCAAGGGCTAAATTAGGCACTCAAATTTGTATCTCCATGATACGGGAAACATGCAGGGAGAAACTGCTGGTTAATCAATGGGAACTGACAAGTCAGAGTTTGGTTATCAGTTGCATGCCCTAAACTCTAAAAGTTAGCTAAGGATCAAGCCAACGTCAGTATGAAGGGCATCGGGTAGCAACAGTTGTTTGGCCGTTGAACTATAGATGTTATATGCATTTCTTTTAAAGTCTTCCAACTGTTTTGAAATGGTTCTCAAAGCTAAATGGGCCTAGGACATAAATGTCCTGTTCTGCCAATTTTGCATTTTCTCTGTGCTCTGTCAGCAGTTGATGAGGTAGGAGACAAGACTCAACTCCGGAGGTGGGACTGGGGCACCATAACAAATGTAGGACCAGCTAAAACAGGGTGGGAGGTGGAGAAGCAGTTTTCTGTAAGTCACGCCGACCGGTGTGCCATGTCAATTTACCATTGCCATGGCAACATCCAGAAGTTACTGCCACTTTCCATGGTAAGGACAAGCTGGAATTTACCACCCTTTTCCTGGAAATTTCTGCCTAAGTTACCCCTTAATTTGCATGTAATTAAAAGTAAGTATAAATATGAGTGCAGAGCTGCCTCTGAGAACCTACTCTGGACACATTGCCTATGGGGTAGCCTTGCTCTGCAAGGAGCAGTACCTCTGCTGCTGCTCTAACACTGCTGCTTCAATAAAAGTTGCTGTCTAACACAACCAACTCCCCTTTGAATTATTTTCTGGGCAAAGCCAAGAACCCACCTGGGCTAAGCCTCAATTCTGGGGCTCACCTGTCCTGCATCAGTTAGATTGCCCTTGCTTATCCATCCAGGCCTCTCCCTTATTTCAGTATGTTCAGTTCTCACATGAGAACTCACTGGAAATATAACTGGCATAGCGTTATGTGATGGTCAAAGGCATCCTTTTTAAGAATCATTTCATATGGCCATTTTGACAAATATTTTTTTTCTTTGTCTGGTTTGATTTTGCAGTTGCTGTGTGTCATTGAGATATCTGGTAATGCAAGCTCACCCATTTTTAGGGTAGCCTGTACATCACACACACACACACACACCCACACCCCAACCCAACACATGTGCCACCAAATAGAGATAGAAAAGAAGGAAAAATATATTAACTTTAAGTTTTGGGCCTAGGCTGATGCTCATGATTAATCTCAGAGTAGAGTATGGATACAGAGTTTGCTTGTGAGTAGGGAGATTAAACAGCCCAGTGGAGGTCATTTCTAGCCTGGGCACATTCATTGTGGCCCATATTGTTTGGGAGCGTGGAATAGTATCCCGTTGACTGCTCAGCACAGTTTGGCTTGCTCCATGAATCATGTGAATTTCGTCTTCATCTGACTTCATTCGTTTTAGCCATCTTATTCGTTGAGTTTTGGATCAGCAGATCACTACATATCTCCTTTAGTGTACCACGGTAAGATCTTCTGACATTTTACTATGAAGATTTATTGGGCTTCCGTATACACAGAGAAAGAAAGAAGTGAATCTTTCTAGAGGCACAGATCCCATATTCTGCACTTTCTTTACAAGTGGAGGTGCTGTCTCCCTGCCTTATTGTTTCTGATCAATGGGAATCTCCTTAGCACAATTAGGAAGACTTAAGCTTATTTCTTCTAACTCCATTCTCAGGGCTCACATTGGACCCGTATTTCCCAACACACCTGCCATGCTTCCTTTTTATCATTGTGATTCACATCCCAGATCTATCTGCTACCAGTTCAGATGACAAACCTTAACTGAATATTGGCTCTGTGCCAGACACTTTACTAGTTCTTCTCCTAAGTTAACATAAGACTGTCTTTGAGGTGGTCTGATATTTTATTAGTGTATCTATCTGCTTATAATTTAGAAAAGAAAATTAGGAGCAATGGGGTAATGAGACTGAATGCACCATGGGCTGGGGATTCAACATGAACAAGAGGGACAATTCCTCCTGGACACACCACAGTCCAGTGGGTGACTTTGCTAAATAATCAGGGAACAACTGAAACTGTGAGAGAGAGCTTCTGCTGGATGTGTCATTTTGGTTCAAGTTATTCTTTCTAGTTTTCCTCTAGAGTTATTCCTTCATGTTTGGTGAAGATTGCAGGCACAGTTTTACTATGACAGCATTTGAAACTTACACGCACTAAAAATACAGGTGAAATTGAATAATAGTGACATTTGGAATGACAATGATATATTTTCATACAGATCATTATTTTCTTCAACTGAATGTCACCGTGTCTTTACTTCTTACAGTTTTTAATGATTTCACCCTCAATTTCCCCCTTTCTTTAATACTGATGTATAATTTGTTGGTGTATTGATTTGTCATCAAAAAATTAGTTTATATTTATTGAATGGATATATCTGGAATCATGACAGATATGCTGGGGACAAAACAGATGTTGTTCTTTATATGTTTGTAGCCTGGTTGTGAAGACAAAATTTATAATCATGGAATACATGGAATTAGCTAATTGTGCGACAGTGTGTTTGGGTATCAAGTTAATGGCAATTCAAAGAAGGAAAAGATGTATAAGGGCTACTAGTGAAAAACTAGTGAAACCTTCTTGCAAAGTGGAGGAGTTGAGCTGCTCTTTGAATGTTGGGTAGAGCTGCACTGTCCACTACGGTAGCTGCTAGCCACAGGTGGCTACTGAACATTTGAGAATTGCCTAATTAGAATCAAGATGTGCTGTAAGTGTAATATACACACTGGATTTTCAAAACATAGTATGGAAAAGGTAATGTAAAATATCTTCTTAGTATTTTTATCTTGATTACATATTAAAATTATAGCATGCATGTGTTATATTAAATAATATATATTATAATTAAATTTACCCTTTTATACTTTTAAAATATTGTTTCTAGGACAGATGCATGACTCACTCCTGTAATCCCAGCTACTGAGGAGGCTGAGGCAGGAGAATTGCTTGAACCCGGGAGGTGGAGGTTGCAGTGAGCTGAGATGGCGCCATTGCACTCCAGCTTAGGTGACAGAGCGAGACTTTGTCTCCAAAAAAAGCCAAAAAAAATATACATATGTATAAAACTTAGCTGGGTGTGGTGGTGGGCACCTGTAATTCCAGCTACTTGGGAGGCTGAGGCAGGAGAATCGCTTGAACCTATGAGGTGGAAGTTGCAGTGAGCTGAGATCACGTCACTGCACTCCAGCCTGGGCTACAGAGCAAGCTCTGTCTCAAAAACAAACAAAAAAAATATTGCGTCTAGAAAACTTAAAATTACATATGGGTCTCATATTCTTTGCTCACATCATATTTCTGTTGGATAGATACATATGCAGATAAGATGGGTCATTGCAAATTAATTGGGTGGAGGGGCACATAAGGTAAGGGAGAGTGGATAGAGGCCTGTGATATGGGGATGTTATCACAAAACAAATTGAAAGTCGGGAAGAAGAAACTTTTTGAGCACATCGTAGTTGACACACCAGTATTTAAAAGCCAGGTGGATTTTTCCAGTGGGCCATGGTTGAACAGATTACGCATATCCTTGATTCAGAGGTGAGACCTGGATCAGAGGTGTGGATTTGGGAGATGTGATTTTTGCAGTTAAAGTTCTGGAGTGCATTTGAGGTTGCCTGAGGAGAGGTGCCTTGGAGTAGGCCCACAGTGCTCTCCCTTTGTGAGGTCCTTCCCAGGAGGTTTGCATCTGCATACCTGTGCCTCCTGTTCTGCTTATGTTTGCACTCTTGGGGATACCCCCTAAGTGTTTAGAGAAAATGAAGAAAACTGATTACCTCTTGGGAAAATTTCCCTTTCATCTTAGCAGACAACTAAGCTGATGTCTGGGGAGCCATGCCTAGCAGCTGTGGGTGTGACGGATGACTGAAGGGACCAGTGTGCAGCAGTGTAAGGTGTGAAGCAGTTTCATTGTGCACTGATTACTGACTTGTCTGAGTCTGGTGAGACAGGACACCCCCACACACAAGTTACTTGAAGCAGTTTATTACTTAGAGAGAGGCAGCCAGGAATTTCAGATGCCTGGGATTCATTGTGAGCTGGTTGCTCCAGAAAGGGTCCTGGGCTCAGTATAGTCTCATCTGCACACTCTCCACTTCCACTGCTGCTCAGGGACCTCAGAAAGCAGCCTGCCCTTGATTTTATACCCCAGGGTAATTGGGCCTGCTGGGCTAAGCACTGAAGGACATCCTGTTTCCAGAGGGAGACTGGAAAGAGCCCAGGATGTTCTGGCCAGTCCCTCCTTGCCTCAGGATGGTGCATCCCCAGCACATCCTAGTTATTCTTGTCAACTACAAGCAAAGAAGGGGGTAAACTAAGTCCGCAGCTACCTGGAGGATTGTCCTTTGCTGGGGAACTTGAAGTCAGGCAACATGAGTGGTACCACCTGCAGGCATGGTTAGTTTCCTGACCTGGGCTGTCTAGCACTGCAGAAAGATGAGAATGGGGATGATCCCAGATAAGAAGATGTAGGTGGCAGGTCCTGAAATTGGGAAACATCCTCCACTGGCATTCTTATTTCCTATTTACATGAAAGGATACTAGAAACTCTTCTTTTCTTAAGTCAACAATAGACTCTCTTAGGAGCGGTCTGATATTTCATTAACTGATATATTACTTTATAATTTACAAAGGGAAATTAGGAGCAATGGAGTAATGAGATCAAAAGCCCTCCGTGGAGTTAATAGAACATAGCTTTGAAGGGTGAAACCAAAAGCATTTTGAACAATGATGCTTTATTTGGAATGCACAAAGCCTTCCAAGGCAAACTCCTTTGAAGGACAAAATTCATTTTGATGTTTATGTTCTGGAATGTACAGTAAAGTTCATCCTGATTACTTCATTGACATACCTCATTAACAAGAATAAAATGATAATAGTTAACATTCATCAAACACTTCATACAGGTCCTGGATAGTAAGGAGGTGCTCTCAGTCTGTCTCTTTCTGTACCTAGATATTTAACCAGAAGCATTTCGCTTAACCTCACTGTTCCTCAGTCTTCTCATCTTTAAATTGGGGACAAAAATGGTACTTTATTTGTAGAAATGTATTGATCACTGTCAGTAGAGAAAAATGACGAGGCAAGTCTCAATCATTTTAGGAGGTTTATTTGCCAAAGTTTAGGACACGTGCCCAGGAGACAGGTCTATGCCTCTTTCCGAAGGTGATTTTGAGGGCTCCAAATTTAAAGTGGAAAGGGTGAGATATTGAGAACTACACAATTTTCATGTAAGAGGTGGGTAGGGAAAAATAGTCATTTACTCGTTTGACTCAGAGAATCTGCCTTTTATTTTATTTTATTTTTTAACATAAGATGGCGTAGACAAATGGGGTAGTGGAAAAATGCAGAGAATCTACATCTTTACATAAAATAACAAAGGAAATGGGGCAGGGGAGCAATCAGATATGCATTTGTCTTTGGTGGGCAGGGGGGTGACTGCACCTGTAAAGATAAGCTATCAATTTACATTGGCATGGTGAAATCTTAGGGTGAAAGCAGAAACACCTTAGGGTAAAGATCTTGCGGGTCACTAGGAATTTCCTTGTGGGCAAAATATGGGGGAGGCTTGTAGCGTTTCATCTTGTAGCCATATTATTTAGGAACCAAAAAGGGGAGGCAGGTTTGTGTGACCCTGTTCCCAGCTTAACTTTTCCCTTTGGCTTAATGAGGTTGGGGTCCCAAGATTTAATTTCCTTTCACATCACTAAACAAACTAATACATGAGGCATAGCATATTCCACACATAGCATTGAATAATTCCCAGCACAAAGTAGGGTTCAACAAATGTCGGTCATTCATTTGTGGAACACGTACAGTTGGCCTCTTTGGAAAGAGGAGAAAAGTATGTCTTGGAGAAGTGAAGTCAGAAGCTGGCAGATGAGTTGTAGCACTAGCATCAACCCAAGCATAGCCAGAATCTCAAGCTTGTGACCGAAACCACCTTGATTTAGTAAATTACGTCACGTGGGCCAAATCCTGCCCCTTGCCTTTCTTTGTAAGGCCAGGGAGCTAAAAGTGTTTCTTTGCATGAACACTAAAATCCTGTTGATGAGAGGAAACACTAATTTTGAATCTCCATTAAGGAAAATGTTATCCCCTCACCAAAAAATATTCACATCTCTCATTAGTCAACTTGTAGTTATAAGCGATTGTAGTCAATTATTATTATATTTGAATTTTATGAATACAAATGTAGGAACTTGTTTTCTCTCTTGTTATATAAGTAGCTACATAATATCCTTGATTCTGACTCTAGGCCTGCAAAGACTAAAATACTCTCTGGCTCTTTCAAAAAATTTTTGCATGATGCCACTCTAACCACCCTTCATATTGCCTCCATTTCTGTTAGATGCTAGGGTGATTCCTATGGAGAACCTTTTGAAACCAGAAATCTGGCCATTGCAATTGGGGTGTAGGGGACAGAAACTGGATAGGCGAGGCAGTTGGAACGGGATGCTTACAAACATAGGCCTGTGGGCAGTCATGGTACTGCTGCATGCAAGGCACCTGCAGAGATTTGGGTAGAAACCTGAGCCCGGGAGAAACTTGTGTACAAAAAGGCTTTAGACAGTATGTTGCTGAAGACCTCTTGTGCTAGAGAATATTGGCTAACTATGTTGAAATACTAACATTCTCCCAGATTACACTTTTCTTTCCACCTCTCGGGGTGCGCTAAATAAAAATGTCCTTGAAGAATGTAAGCCTAGAAACTTGGCAGGACTTTTAGAAAGCAACTTTAAGTATTTTTATTTTCCCTTGAAGGAGGCTTGGAAAACTCATTTACATCACTAAGCTGTTGGGAGATAGCTGGTGGCTGGAATGAAAATCATGTCACAAATGGCTTCTGGGACATATTTAACAGGCTCAGGTAGCTGAGATGGTGTGATTGGTAGCTGAGATGGTGTGATGGGTGACAAGGAACCATGGAGATTTTGATTTTTGCCAAATAAAAATAGGCCAAAGGATAGACTTCTGGAAGGCGCTGTTGGGAAGGTGCTATTGAGGCACTCAAAACTTAGGCCTGAAAAGAACCCAGGAGAACTGCGAGCTGTGTCATCCTCTTTTATTTCACAGATGCAAAGATGGGGATTCCTAGAACTCAGGTCATCTTTTGCCAAGCTGCTGAACAGTCAGAGGTAGACCCAGGTTCTTTGCAGACTTTCTTAATTTCATAGCTATCAAATTGCTTTAAACCTTTGTGTTTCTAAAACTGACCTAACAAGTTAAAACAAGTTCAGATCTCTTTGTGGCAACCCAAGTTCTCCCGAACTCTTGGCTGAAAATGCCTTGCTCATTTGGGTACTGCCCAAAGGTAATGAGACCTCTGTCATCTCATCCCTCACTTGGTC
Source organism: Rhinopithecus bieti (assembly GCF_001698545.2). Taxonomy (NCBI): domain Eukaryota; kingdom Metazoa; phylum Chordata; class Mammalia; order Primates; family Cercopithecidae; genus Rhinopithecus; species Rhinopithecus bieti. Next base: position 1,281,753 of record NW_016817195.1, on the reverse strand, counting down.
CTGACTCCAGTGTGAGTCCTGAGTCCACTGGACCATGGGCCTGCCCACCCCGCCTATTTCTGACTTCCCCTTTGGAGCAGCTGAAATAGTTCAAGACTTGACTTAAACAGTAGCATATGAGCAAATGTTGAAATCTAAATCTGGGCTTTTGGCCATGCAAAACAGGGTGGGAGTTATTATTTTTTGCCAATTTGAAGTAAATGAAAATCCACTTTTTTTTGGATTGGGCGAATGAGGCAAAAAACCTCCTAGTAGGAAGACCCTTCCTTTTGCCCCTCGGTGTTTGTGTTGTATTCAGCCCTGCCACAGAATTGTCATGTTACGAGATGACAAGTGCTTTATTAGAGAAAACACTGCCTGTGTAGGCCTCTGTTGGTTTGTGCTCATGGGTTTGTGTTCTTTACATGTCCTTTGCTTTCTCAGAACATGTGCTTGACCCGGGAGCATCTGCGTTGCCATGGAACCCCTTTACTTTAGCTGTTAGGCAGCAATGTTTGAATCGTTGCCCTTTCAAGGCCTTAGAAAGCCTCTGTGCTGTGCAAAGTTCTTTCTACAAAGAATTGGAACACTGCATTATTTCTGCATAATTATCAAACTGGTAGTAACCCTGGGAGTCTGTAGTGTATTTATTATGTGGGGTATTATCAAGAGCAAGAATTTTCCTCTTTCAGACTTGGAAGGGATTTTTAGCAGGCACAAGAGGAAACCAGTGCCTGACGTCATTCAGTGACAGCCCGTCTCACACTGTGCCTTCATGGCAGCATGGAGATGGACACTCCTGGTTGGGACTCCTGTGGATCTTTATTCATTTATTTAAATAATTTTAACTGTTTTTGATATGGGATAAATCTTTAGAAATGTATAAAACATATTAAGGAAGTTTTTCAAAAGAAATCCATTTTATGCCTCTACATTGTTTCTGTATCTGGAGGTGGTGGTATATTTTTGTGTGTATCTGTTTCTGAATGCATGTGTGGATACAGTGCTTTTGATCTCTGCTTCTGTCATAGGCTGACACTGGGAGATGCTTGCAAGTCCACTTTACTCTTGACTTATGCCTCCAGGAAACACTCTTCTTACTTTAATTTTAAGAGTCCCTTTCCTTCTCTTCTCCTCTGTCTTGTTCTTATATGGTCTTGCGTATTTAATGGTTTTGGAGGAATTTATAAACATAAAATAATGCATCCTGTTTTCCAAAGGGAAGAAGGATTACTACTTACATTTGTTGAAGGTCTCCTTGTCAGGCACTCTGACATACAGATTGTCTAGTCTGATGTTCACAAAAGTTTGTGAGCCATTAATAACAGTAATCACCATTTTTTCAGGGAATACTACACTATGCTGTATATTGTCTTAGAGGAGTTTTGTCAGATATTCAGTTTAATGCCATCATTTATCATCTCATTTGATGAATGCTATTGGCCACTTCTTCCTGTCCTGGTAGAAACACTTTTATCCTCTGGCCCATGACACAACAGTTTCCTGGTCTTGCCTCTACCTGTTTTGCGGCTCATACTCCTCTGTGCCAGTCACTGATGACTGGACACCCTCTTTTTCTCATGCCATCATCTCTCCCTTGGCAAACTCACCTGTTCTCATGTCTTTCAGGAAGGCTACAAATTGGTCTCATTGACTCACACATTTATATCCGTGACCTGGATTTCCCCGATGGGTTCTATCCTCATATACTCAAGATGTCAGTCTCATCCTGGCCGTTTCAGAGACAACTCACTCAGTACATCCTAAATCAGACTCATATTTTTCTCCTCTGTATCTGGTATCTGACCTTTAACCCTGGGATATTGCAGCCACCTTCTGCCTGATCCACCCATCTCCACTCTTGCCTCCCACAGTTCATTTTCTACACTGTGGCAGGCATGGTGTTTTCAAAGGCAGATCTGAATATGACGTCTTTTTATTTAAAACTCATCACCGATCTTAGAATAAGTACCATAATGATCAAAATAATCAATCCTGGCCAGGCTCAATGGCTCACGCCTATAATCCTAGCACTTTGGGGGGCTGAGGTGGGCAGATCACGAGGTCAAGAGATCGAGGCCATCCTGGCCAACATGATGAAACCCCATCTCTGCTAAAAACACAAAAATTAGCTGGACATGATGGTGCGCACCTATAGTCCCAGCTACTCAGGAGGCTGAGGCGGGAGAATCGCTGGAAGTCTGGAGGTGGAGGTTGCAGTGAGCCAAGATCGTGCCACTGCACTCCAGCCTGGTGACAGAGTGAGACTCCGTGTCAAAACCGCCCCCCACCAAAAAAAAAAAAAACCAACCAAACAAACAAAAAACCCGCAAAAAACAAAATAATCAATCCTGACCCACACAGCCCTGGTCATTTTGACCCCAGCCCTCTTGTCCAGCTTCATTGCCTATCGTGGTTTTCCTTCTCTCTGCAACACCTGGCCCACTTGTTTTATTTACCATGTGCCTTCTCTCCTAGGAGTCTTTGCAAATGATGCGTTCTTTGTGGAGAATGCTTTTTCTCTTCCCTCTTTGCCTTGTTGGCCTCTACTTAGATTCCCTCTTAGACCTAATGTTAAGTCATTACCTCTTGAATATGTTCGTATTGTATCTTCAACTTCTCCAGTTATTTACCCAAGTTGTAATTTTACATTTATTCTTAGGATTAATTTTTTCATGAAGGCGTATATCTTCTACTCGACCAGAAGCTCCATGAAGGGAGGGATACTATCGGGAATTTCTAACCAGAGTTTTCCTACTATCTAGCTAGTGCTTGGCAAATAGCAAGCACTCAATAGGTATTTATTGAGTTAATCTCTGTTTTACAAATGAATTAATCTGTTTTACAGATGAGCAAGCTGAGGCTTAAAGAGGTTCACTCAACACTCAGGCTTCTTAGACATGCATTGTTTAGTTGTAAATATAAAAAATCCAAAGCAAAGGGAAAAAAAAAGGTACACAGGGTAATTATGCAGAATGCAAGGGGAGGAGTTATAGCTAAGCCTTACAAAGGACTTGAACCAAGACAAAAAATCTCTTGGCCACCTGGAGGGAGGCTTAGTGTGTCTCTGTCCTTTCCCTCTGCTCCTGTTCTTCAGCTCTTCCTCTTCCTCAGTGAGTGGGACTCTCATCTTTGTTTCTTTATATTTGTCTTCACAGTTCTGCTTGGTGGAAATGGCCTTAAAGCCCTATTATGCTCAAAGGAGCCACTGATCCAGGAGTCACCAGGAAGAGTGCAGAAAAGTTATCGTCCAATTCAATTCCTGGGAGAGAGAGAGAATTGGCTTGATATTGCCTCTGAATCATTTCTGCCTATTAGGTGTCAATCCCAGACCCACTCCATATCCAGTCTGCCCTTAGGGAGCCAGAGCCTCCTGGTTCCCCTCTTGAGAATGGGTTTGTTGAGGTGGTAGGCATGGCTGGGCAGCCATCCCTGAGGCATCTTCTGTCTCAAGGTCATGGGGTTCTCAGGTGGCAGAGCTGGAATGGGAAGTTCATGGTCTTTATATCCTTCCTCACTATATGTCTCCCCAGTTCAAGCAGATCCCTGTCTAATTCGCTGGTGAACATTGAAATCCCCAGTGAAACCTGTGCTTCAATTTAGAACAGTCATAACTACCAGTTGTAAACACTCCTTATTTGCCAGTCATTCTAAATGCGTTTAAATGCTTTCTGTCATTAGACTTAAAAACAACCCAGGGAAGTGTAGGTACTGTGTTTATATCCCTTTTGTCAGATGAGAAAACTGAGAATAAAAGAAAGATAATTTGCTGAAAAAATTTGGCTAACTTTAAACCTTGTAGTTGCAAATAAAATGTCAGCTTTGCCTGAGAGTTTTTTATAAAGGGAGAGCCTCAGACCCTACCTGAGAACAAGTGGGTCAGAATCAGCATTTCTACCAGACCTCCAGCCGACCCGTCTGCATATTCAAGGTGGAAGAGCACTGGGTTAGAATTCCTGGGGTCAGATTCTAATTGTGATCCGAGTGAGACTGTCACGGGGAAGATGTTTGACATCATATCATCCCCTTTCACTCATCTGTAGAAAGGTGATAAAGAGGAATATAAACAATTGCACGCAAAAGTATCTAGTGCCTAGTACGTGTTCTTAAAGGGGAAGTTGAGTCAGTAAAGCACATTTAGAGAAAAAGTCAGAGTCACGCTGTGGAATATGTAAGTCCTTGGTAAAAATGAATATTGTTTTAGCTTAGATATGACTCAAAGCAATTGGACAGCATAGACATTTCAAAACATATTCTCCTTGTATTCTTGCTTTTAAGGGTGTCAGATTCTGGAATAGTGACAACAGAATATTTTCCATTCATCCAAATTTAACTTATAGTAAATAAACTTTCCACTGGTTCTTCTGAAAGTTGTACACACAAACTCACACGTGTGTGCACGCACAGACACACATACAGACAGACAGAGACACACACACCCCACAGAACATCCTGTTAAAGGAAAAATACCAGTTTCTTACTTCCGGTACAGAGGCCTCCCCTGTTTCTTAGAAATCAAAGGCCTGTGTTGTAGACCCGGCCATATAGCAAAACACAGCTGTCTAATGCTGTGGGTGTGTGGGAGCAGTCATCAAAGCTGGTAGTTGTGGAACAGGTGGGATCACTTTGGCTACAAGCAGTAGTTGGGCTTGCAGTCTTCAACACAGTGGGGCTTTTCTGAGGACCTTACCCGGCATCCTGGGTTGGGCAGTGGCAGCACAGTTGTTGCCTGGCTGAAGGTGTAGGTCCCTCTCTGATTTTCTTGGCTTTGCCCCTGAGACGCAGTTGCTGTCACACAATTGTGCTCAGGAGAAAGAGTCAGGAAAGGAAATTTTATACCCTTTTTATCAAGAAGAAAACGTTGCTCCCCAAACCCTGCGCTTCCTTTCTCCTTTGTCCCATTGTGGTCCTCTGGTTAGGTCTGGTCACAGTCTTAAGAGCTCTCTACTGGTACCTGACAAAATTGGGGATTGGTTAGTGGAGAAGGGTAGATGAGATAGATAGAGAGGTGATAGAGAGATGAAAGACACAACAGCACCCACAGACGGGGAGATTCCTTTGTACTTGATATAGTATAATCTCTAGGCATTTTAGTCAGGGTTCTCCAGAGAAACAATCAGTAGGATCCATCTGTCTATATGTCATCTGTCAATCTATCTAGCATCTGTCTATCATCTATCTATCTATTTATCTATCTTATCTATCTATCAATCAATCAATCATCTATTTATCGTCTATCATCTATCTATTATCCATCAGTCTATCATCTATTATCTATCATCTATCTATAATCTATTATTTGTCATCTGTTATCTATCATTATCTGTCTTCATCTGTCTATTATCTATCATTATCTGTCTATCTATTGATCGATCGATCGACATATAGAAGGAGCTTTACTCTGAGGTATTGGCTTGTGTGCCTGTGGAGGCTGGGAAGTCCCACAATCTGCCATCTGGGAGTTGGAGGCCCAGGAAAGCTGGCCGTGTCAGTCAAAGGCCTGAGAACCAGGAATCCTAATGGTGTAACTCCCAGTCCAAAGGCAGGAGAAGACGTGTGTGTCTGAGCCCAAGCAGCCACGCATAGAGTGAGAATTCAATTCCATCTTCTCCCTTTTGTTCATTTCAGGCCCTCCCCCAGTTGGATGGCTCCCATCCACATGAGGAGGTCCACCTGCTTTACTCAGTCACCAATTCAAAGGCTGATCTTTCCCAGGAACACCCTCACAGACATGCCCAGAAATAAAGTTTTACCGGTTATGTGGGCATCCTGTGGTCCAGTCAAGTTGACCGTAGAATTAACCATAACACCAGGTTTGGGATGAATCCAGAATAGTAGAAGAGAAAGGGTAATTAATGCTGTATTTACGACTGTCATAACATACATATATGGGAGTACTCAGAACAGAATTAATAATTTGTATTTAATTCAATCAATTTTTAGACTCCTCTTCATCTTCTGTTTTCATAACTGTGCCTCGTTCAGGATAAATCTCTTAATAAATCATAAGCTGAGAATATTGACATTTAACTGTGGCAAGTGAAAAAGGAGGTAAGGTATATTTATTAACCTGGTTTTGGAACTTCCTCTGTTTTTGATGATATCAAGGAACAGCCACTATCTCTTTTGTTTAGAGCTAGAATTTAAGTGGTGTTTTAAAGCCAGAACCAATAATCAGGGTGAGAAGTGACTAAAGGAGCCAGATTGTGTTTTTTGTTTTTTATTTTTTGTTTTTTTTTTTTGAGAGGGAGTCTCGCTCTGTCGCCCAGGCTGGAGTGCAGTGGTGTGATCTCGGCTCACTGCAAGCTCCGCCTCCCGGGTTCACGCCATTCTCCCGCCTCAGCCTCCTGAGTAGCTGGGGCTACAGGCACCCGCCACCATGCCCAGCTAATTTTTTTGTATTTTCAGTAGATATGGAGTTTCACCATGTTAGCCAGGATGGTCTTAATCTCCTGACCTCGTGATCCACCGGCCTCGGCCTCCCAAAGTGCTGGGATTACAGGCGTGACCCACCGTGCCTGGCAGAGCCAGATTGTTAATTCAGCCTGAAATAGATTCATGCACAAGGACCTTGTATTTATTAGGCTTTATTGACCTTGCTGCTAAGCGCTACAAAAATGTTAAATACAGAAGTGAGACTGTAATATTATAATTAATAAATGTTTAATTAAGAGTCTCCAAACTGTATCCTCAACTCATCATGTAGTAACATTTGTATATAATTATATTTAAAGTGAGCTGTGCATCATTTTAATGTGATATCCTATGGCATAAGGCTTCTAAAAGTAAGATATGCAAGGCTAATGAAGATGTTATACCCCATTATACTGTTTCATATAAAAGAACCTTATTTTACTTTATATTAGCTGCTCCATTAGCGCTTTGGACATAAGAGTTGTTTGGCATACTTTGCAGATGGTAAGGAGGCCTGAAGACTGCAGAGATAAATGAAGGCAAGTTGCCAGAGAGCCTTGTATTTCAGCCTAGTGGAGCAGGCTCTTGGGATTGCTCTTCCTGTTGGATCAGTGGAAATCCAGGGACCCCTAGGGGGTGAGATGACTTTCTGGTGGTAAGGCAGTGGGAGAGAGCTGGGGTGCTCCTCAGTTCTCACTGCTCTCTGACCACCTGGTGGATAGTACTTGTATTTAATTGTGCTATGAACTAGATTATCATAAAAATCTTAAGATAGTGTGACACAAATTGTATGATTTCACTTATAGGAAGTACCAAAAATAGGCAAATTCATAGAGACAAAAAGCAGACACAAGCTACTAGGGGCTAAGTGGAGGGGGAGAAGGAAAGTTATTGGTTTATGCATACAGAGCTTCTGTTTGGGGTGACGGCAAATTTTGGAAGTAGTGGTGATCTTGCATAATTTTGTGAATGTGATGAATACCACCGGATGGCTAGAATCATGTTTTGTTATATATATTTTACCAAAATTTTTAAAAAGAAAGAAATACAAAGGAAAAGAAACCACAGTGGAATATTTTACTCAGTGACGATCTTATTAACAGCACCATGAGTGGTTTGCAGGGCCTTAGCTGTTCTCCTTTGAAACCAGAGAGGATTGGGTTGATTTTTCCTTTGCTTTCCAAGAGGATTAATCTTTACTTCCCTTAACACAGAAAGAATCATCACTCAAGCCCAATTTCTCTTTCAAACCTTAGAGCACAGGGCATGGATTCTGGCCCATGCCTGTCATTTAGTGCTGCTGGGCCAAGGGGAACCAGCCAAAGGAATCACACAGGTGCCAGGCCACATTTGACTCTAAATGCCATATGTGGTTTCTGAGTACCCAGCTCACTGATCCCAAGGGATTTAATTTGGAAATAGGCAGTTCTCTGCCTCTGGATTCAAAAATAAACCTGAGGTTCCTAAATAAACTGGAACTGCTCATCAAAATCCGAGCAATGGCAACTTCTTGTAGGTGAGGCCACATATGAAGCCTTTTGGGTATTTGGAATTAAACCCACATTGAATAGTGTCCAAGTAAGATTCATTTTATAGAGAATTATTTTCTCCTCTCATACTGAGGTTGCTTTTCTATTCTATGGAGTCTCATACATCAGTCAAATTTGTGTGTGCCCATGAAAGCATCCAGAGTTCTGGCAGTTATCATGGTAAGCCAGGAGCATGCACTCTGTAGCTGGGCTGTTAGTGTAAAGTCCCGGGTGCTTTCTGTGGAGCCATGTGATCACCACAAGGTACTCAGCTCATCATGAGTCGTCACAGGAATCTCATCAGTTAATACAAGTAATGTGCCTGGCAGAGATTAAGTGCACAATCAGTATGAACCATTATTACCACTAATAGCAGTAGTACGTTTGTTTAGACACTGTATAAGAAGCAAGTTGCATTTGGGGGAGAAAAATGCACAGGAACATAAAAGATAGAAACTAAGGACATATCAGGAAGACATGAAGCATTTTCTAGAGACTGTCAAGAGGAGACATATGTCTGAAATAACTGGAAACTCTTCAACCAATTCCATTCAGTTTAATCTAAAGTCAGCTTGTGAAGGAGTTATGGTCCCATTCAGATAACGTAACCATTTGAAGACTAAGCGTCATGGAGCTCACAATGAAAAATAATAATGTGATAGAATCTCACAATTGTGTGCATATATACGGATGTGCACATGTATCTGTATGAGTGTGTGTGTGCTTTGTTTAAAAAGGTCCCTGAATGTGTAGTACAATTTCTTTATACTACATTTATAGTTTATAAATGGAGAAATGACATCAGAGAACTGACGTGACTTGCCCTGAGTAGTATTCTCTAAAAACGATCCTAAAATCTCTTATAGAAGACCATTTTCACTGTTCTATGGATAGTTTGTGTGACAGCAACTCTAAGGGGCAAGGCCAAGACCGTTTTCACTATTCTATTCCACATGTTTGATGAACAAGGGACAAAAAAATTATTTTGCCAAGTTCCTAAGAGGCGAGAATATACCTAGTATTTGATGAAGCAAAACATCTGTAAAACAAACAAACAAACAAAAAAGACAAAGAAGATTAGTGGAGTTAGGGGAAAGATTTGTAGCATGTGTGTAATTGCTTTGGCAATAAAACACCTGTAGGCATGATTGATTACTCTGTGCATTGATATTAAGAATCAGAATCAGTACCGAATAGTGTAAGGCAAGGCACCATTTAGCAATGCACATTAAGTGTTATGTGTTTCTTTTTACTTTGCTTGGGAATGAACTGTCTCTGCTCATTGTGATTTCATGCAGAATCCAGTTACATGAAATCATTTTCATTGTTTGAACCTACACTTACAGTATGATTGGTAGGTACATGCCTCAACACTAGCATTATAAGCACATTGAAGGCATCTTACAAATATTTGTACCTTCCCTTGGACCTAGACAATATCTTGCATATTGTTTTTACTCAATAATACTTTGTGAATGCACAATGAATGAACATGCAGTAAACAAACTTTGAGAACAGGTTGATCCATACAGTTATAGGCAGTTGATTCTTAATAGCGTCTACCCGAATGACCTTAATAATACTTAATATTTATTCTTGTTCTTGCTGATTCCTATTGACCTTACTGATTCTGCTTAAGTAGGGTGAGATTTCTTTTAAAAATGCTATAATAATTAGTTAAAATGCTTATCTTGATAATTGACAGTAGCCAATATAATTTAACTTATAGTTCAATTTAACTTACAGTTCAACTCTAATTTAACTTATAGTTCAAAGCCAATTAACTTTGAACTATAAGTTAAAAAATACATAAATCAAGTGATGCTTGGAAACTGGTTCCCTCAACCACTGCAAGAAGGAGGAAGCATTCAGAAATACACATGGTTCCAGATTGACCAGCCTCCCGGGCTCCCAACAGCTCATGCTTGTGTCTCTGTCTCAGAGTTCCTTCCTACCTGCTGAATTAATCTCTTTTCAGGTGCAGCTTCCCAACCAGATAATAGACTGCTTAAGTGAATTATGAAATTCAGAAGCATGTTTATTACACATACCAAGTATGAGGAATAATAATAAAATGCAAAACTGTGTGCCCACGACCCAGCTTAAAGAATGGAATGTTAGCAGTCTCTTTCAACTCCCCTCTGTTCTTCTACAATTTTGTTGTCCCCACTGGGACTTCTCCATCATGGTTTTGTTGTGCTCGTTCCAGTTTTGCTACTTATATATGTATTATAATATTAATGTTGCAAGTTTGGAGTCTAATGCAAGTTTCTCATACTGTATTCTTTTTGGTTATCAAAGAATTTTATATTATATATATTTAAGGTGTACAATATGATGTTTCATTATATGTGTATACATAGTGTAGTGATTGCTAGGGTCAAGTAAATTAACATATCCATTATCTCACATATTTCCTTTTTTTGTGATAAGAATTTCTAAAGCAAAGAGTTTTAAAGTAAAGAGTTAAGAGATCTAAGGAGTTCTGAAGTAAAGAGTTCGGTACAATATTATTAACTGTAGTCCACACACTGTGGTTAGATCTCTGGACTTCAACTGCTGTAACTGCATCTTTGTACCTCTTGACCTCTATCTATTCCTTCTTCCTCCACTTTTGTTAACCATGTTTCTACTCTGTGTTGCTATGTATTATTATTTTTAAGATTCTGCATATAAGTGAGATCATGCAGTATTTGTCTTTCTCTGTATGGGTTATTTCATTTAAATAATGTCCTCTGGATTCATACATGTTGTTGCAAATGTCAGGATCCCCTTCTTTTTTAAGGCCGAATCATATTCCATTGTATAAATGCATACCATATCTTCTTTATGCATTCATCCATTGATGGATATTTAGGTTGTTTCCATATCTTGGCTATTGTCAATAGCTGCAATGAACATAGGAATGCAAATATATTTACTAGGAGGTGATTTCATTTCCTTTTGGGTATATACCCAGCAGGGACTACTGTGTCATGTAGCAGTCCTATTTTTAATTTCTTTAGGAATCACCATGCAATTTTTTTGCAGTGGCTGCACCAATCTGTATTCCTAGCAAGACTGTACAGAGGTTCCCTTTACTTCTCACCCTCACCAACACTTATACCTTTCTGATAACAGCCATCCTAACAGGTATGAGATGTTATCTCATTCCAGTTTTGATTTGCATTTAACTGATCACAAAAGATCCCAAGTAGCCAAAACAACCTTGAGAAAGACAAATAAAGTTGGAGGCATCACATTTCCTGATTTCAAATTATATTACAAAGCAATAGTAATCAAAACAGTATGATACTAGCATAAAAGCAGATACATAAGCCAATGGAATATAATAGAGCCTAGAAATAAATCCAAGCCTAACCAGTCAACTAATCTTGGATAAGGCCACCAAGAAAATATAACGCAGATAAGAATAGTCTCTTCAATAAATGGTGCTGGGAAAATTGGATATTAACCTGCAAAAGAATGAATCTGGGCCTTATCTTACACTATAAACAAACATCAGCTCAGAATGGATTAAATACTTAAATTTAAGATGTGAAAATATAACATTCTTAGAATAAAATATAGGGGAAAATCTCCTTGATATTGGCTCCAGCAATGATTTCATGGATATGACTCCCAAAGCACAGGCAATAAAAGGAAGAATAAACAGTGGGGTTACATGAAATTAAAAAGCTGTGCACAGCAAAGGAAGCAATCAACAAAAGGAGAAGACAGCCAATGGAATGGGAGAAAATATTTGCAGACATTATGTCAGATAAAGGATTGATATCCAAAATATATAACGAACTTATGTAACTCAATGGCAAAACAAAATAAAACAAAAAACCTGATTAAAAAATAGGTAAGTGACCTAAACAAACATTTCTCCAAAGAAAACAGAAAAATGGCCAACAGGTATATGAAAAGGTGCTCAATATTGTGATGCACTATTTTATACCTCACTTTTTTTAGTTGTCATTATATACATGAGAATTGCCCATGTTGAAGCCTGTAGCTATAGTTCTTCCATTTTCATTACTTTTAGCAATTGCTTGCCTGTCTGTCTTCTTCCTCCCTGTATCTCTCTCCCTCAGTCTCTCTCTCCATCCGTTCTTCTGCTCCTCCCTTCCCCTCTCCCTTCATCCCTTTCCCTTCCTCCTTCCCTCTTCCTTTCACACGTATTTATTGCATTCTTTCCATGTGCCAGACACTGTTCTAGGTTCTGAGGACAGACACAGTAGTAAATAAAACAACATGAAATCCCTGCCTTCGTGGGACTTAAGTTCCAGGTGGAGACACAGATGTTAAACAAAATTATTGCAGTATTCATACATTAACCATTATGAATTGTTATGCAGAAAGTAAGAGTGAAAAGGGATTAGTGGAGACTGGTATACAAGGATGGCTTTCAACATTAGAAAGGATGGTTGGGGAATATAGAAGAACTTATTTATCTTTTCGTCTGCTGATAGACACTTAGTTGTTTCCTTCTGGGGCTATCATGAACAATGCTTTCATATGTCTTCTGCTGGAAAGGTGCAGAAGTATCTCTGAGGTGTATGTTCCTAGGAGTGGAATTTTGAATTTCCTAGAAAAGCCAAGTTGTTTTCAGTGATAATGATTTATTCCTCTTTGCATCTTCAGTACTTAGTATAGTGCTTGGCACGAAGTTGGGCTAACACTTGCTTGGGCAAGTGGAACTTTGTTGTCGAAACAAGAATAGAGGCTGGCACTCTATACCTACTTCATCACATTAATTGTGCTCTGCTATTTATACATTGACTTTGCATGGAAAGCAGAAACCAGCCTTTCTTTTATGTTCTGTGCAGAAGTTCTCTTAGGAAATGCCTTCTGACATTTGTTGAGTTCATGCTGACTGCGACCACTGGGGCTGCTAAAGCGTCTTTCTCAGTAGGGGAACACTGGAGGTAGCGTCTAGCTGTTTATTGCAAGTATTTCTCACTCTCCTGTTTGAAATGATCCTCAAGGAAGCCGAGTGTTCTTTAGAGGATGTCTTCCCTCCTTTCTTCTCTGCTTCTGGCTTCTAGTGCTTGCCTGAAGAGCTTGCTCTTTCCAGCTTCCTCTGTGGAGTCAGAAGTCTCCACTTGAACTTGCCCCTTTGAAAGTTCCTGTTGGGCTGATGTTTTGGCAAGCAGAATGTTGCACTTAAAATTGATCCTTCCTTGCTTGTAGAAAATGCATCTAAGGTACTTAGGGAATTATTTGGGCTTGGGAAGGCTTGATGCCTCGTAAAATGAAGCCCTGGACTGAAATACTGTTGACATACGTCAAGCTCCAGAGTTGTGCCTTTATTTTCTAAATATTTCAAATAAAAATGGGTGCTTGTATCCAGTCACTTTGTGTATGAGTGTCTCATCAGGTTTTCAGATGTCCAGCCTCAGCACTGAAAATAAATTCATGTCTTATGAAGCCCTTTTATCATTGGAAACCATTCTTCCCGGTTCGCACCTGTAACAGACGATTTGGGAGTGTGTTTTCTGCAGTCCTTCTTTCTGGTGTATACTGAACCATTTAGTTACCAGCTAACTTTATTAAAAATTAGGATAAACTATTCTTCCTAACAAAGGGCTCTTGAGTGTCTATTATGAGATTCCTATTTCCCTTTCTCCTCCATTATTAAAAAATTCATAATTTACATTGGCGTTATGTTAATGCAAAACAACAGAACAGGTTTTATGATTTTTGCCATTTTAGTATAGTTATCCTTACGTTTTGTTTCTAGCTTTTAAAAATAATTTTTGCCATCAGTTGAGTGGATAGGCCAATTACGATGTCAGTAATATCTATGTGTGTGTGTGTGTACAATATGTTTAGTCAACCCCATTCTAGATTTTATCAAACAAGACAGTAAAACTAAATGGTAGTGTTCATGGGATTTATTGAGTAAATGTATTTCAAGTAGATATACACACCCAATATTAGCAATAGCAGGAAATGAAAAAGGAGTAAAGGAGAAAAAAAAAAAAAAAAAAAAAAAACAGCAACAAAACCTTGGACTGCAGTTCAGTAAAGAAAGAAAATCTTATTTATTATTTAACTGCTCTGTGATTTCAGTTTCTTCTTCTCTCCTCTTAGTTTGAATCTGGTCCAGTATCCCAGATGCCAAATGACTTTCAGGAAGGTTTCTGACACTAAATCCACAGAAGTCCATTTAGCCAGAGTTGTGTGGATGGATATATAATTTTGTGCACAATATGCCTGAAACACGTTCAAAATGTTATGAGGTTTGCTATTTTGGCTTCTGCACTAATGATGCACAGCACCGATATTAAAAGCTCCACTAACAGTTATGTGGTTTTTGTTTTAAAATTAATAAAACATTTTACATCGTTCAGCTAGTAAAAATACTGCAATGTATTTGTGTGTCTTTTTTTTAAATATTAAGATAAGGTTTTAGAATACTAAATAAAACCAAACATTTATAGGTGTTTTCAATATGCTGCCATTAAAATAACAGTAATAAAAGTAGATTTTCCTATTTTAGAAAGAAAAAGGCATATGATCATTCCCACTGAAATGAATGGCAGTTGGCTGCATTTTCCTGTCTTTCTGATACAGTTTTTCCATGCCATAAAAATATGATTAGCTTGTGCTTAAAAAAAGTTTGTCAAGTCTCCGTGAAGAAAATATCCATCGAAACCTAGACTGTTTCTAACATAACACCATGTTTTACAGTAAAATGTGAGGAAAGGAAAGACTCAAATGAAAGGAAACCTTCATCCTCCTTCAGCCAAACTAACTCACGGTTGGGTTCTAAGTATTTGTTAAAGGAGAAAAGAGAAAATGGGGTCTTTGTTAGAGACCCTCCAGGTCATGTCGTATTAGTCAGGGTTCTCTGGAGAAACAGAACCAATAGGAGATATATGTATATAAAATATATATAATAAAACTAGGATATATATATATAATCCTCTGTGTGTTTATTCTTCATTATAATTCTTTAAATATATAAATTTATAATTGTTTGTGCCAATTTCTTACAATAAATCTTGCTGTCTCTTTCTCCCTCTCTCTTTCTCTCTGTCTCTCACATTATATATATATGTGTGTATATATATTGCACAATTATGGGGGCTAAGTCCCAATATCTCCAGTCAGCCTGAAACCCAGGAGAGCTGGTAGTTTTAGTTGGAAAGGCCAACAGGCTTCAGACCCAGGAAGAGCCAATGTTTCAGTTCAAGCGTGAAGGCCCAAAAGAAATAGTGTCTCAGTTTAAGATAGTCAAGCAAGAGGAGTTTCTTTTACTCACAGGAAGCTCATTCTTTTTCTTCCATTCCGGCCTTCAACTCATTGGTTGAGGGTGACCCATGTGAGGGATGACAATCTACTTACTCAGTCTACTGATTCAAATGTGAATCTCATCCAAAAACATCCTCACAGGAACGTCCACATAATGTCTGACCAAACCTCAGGGCACTCCATGGCCCAATATGTGACATAAAGTGAATCATCACACATGTAAAAAAAAAGCTTTCCTTTTTGTTTTTTCTTTTTTTTTAAGGATAGGAAGAATAAAACATAGACGACAGGAGATTAATGACATTTACAGGAGTCTGTCCTGGAAAATTCACATCTCTTCTAAGTCCTGTATTGAAAATAGATAAAAGATGGAGGAAAATGCTTTAGAGATTAGACACTTTCAGGTTTTAGAGAGAGAAGAGGGTGGGGTTCAAGCTTGCCGTTGTCTTGAAAGACAATTTGGACAGGCATAGGACCGAAATTGAGTGGGCTTTCCCCGGCCTGTGCTCCGCTGCCTTTTTTATTGGAACTGAAGTAGTAAAACTGGACAACCTGCCTTTCAATTATAAGTTCAGCTGGCAAAGAAGCACTGTCTTCGTCTGTTGTATTTAGGCAAGCCAACTTAAGAATACCAAACAATAGTTGAGTAATTTTCCCCAAGGATGTCTGTAAAGCATTTAATTCAGTTCAGTCAACTTGAGTAACTACCACGTGCAGTGCACTGAGCTAGGCGCGATTGCAGGGGACATGACTCAGAGCAGATACTGGGAGAAAAGGACCTTGTCTTTTTTAATGTGAAAATGAATTTTGGGGCCTAAACTCCATTTCCGACACCAGAAATTACACATTTCATACAAGAAGCAACTTTTTAAGAAGCATATTTTATCACAAATGAATAAATAATACTAAAAGCGTTTGAAAAAGCAAATGATTACTTTTCTGCAACCTTTGAAAGATTCAGATGGCACAGACTTCTTAACCTGAGTTGTGTGAAATGCAGCGTCCTACATTGTATTTAATGCCTTTCTGGACCTATTTATGGTGACTTGCCTTCCTGTTGGGGACTTGCAAATCACTTTTGAAATAAAATGTTGCATTTGTACCTGTAGAAAGATTGTCAGTGAAGGTTTATTGCAGAGCCATTTATTCCTCCAAGTTAGACAGTGAGTCACACAGGGTTCTTTCAATGGGGGATCTGAGAGAACAATCATTTTTGTCAAAGGGATGTGCATCTATGACTGCTTATCTGCTTCATATAATATTACCACACTCACAACAATTCTGGACCTGATGCACTGGGAGAGCACCAGCACCCTGAATTTTAACTCTTCTAGCAGCTCATCAGCATCATTTACTGGAGTTTTTTTTCCTACAGACCACCAAAAGACATTTTTAGACATGTTTCATTCATATTTGGGCAAACCACCTAATTTTCCTGGCCCCCGTTTCCTGATGTGTAAGATGAAGGGAGTTATTTTAGTACTCATTAACTTCCCTTCCAATCCTATGCTATGATTTTGTAGATAATTAATGACAGCTGTACTTCTAGATTTCTACTTAGGTCATAAATTTTAGCAATATAAAAAGATATTTGTTTTTTTCTTCCAAGCTATAGAGTAGAATATTAAATATTTTTGAAATTTTGCCTTTCTCTGCCTATATTCTTCTTCACAGTGAAACAATGTGAGTTGAATTAATAATTGGAAGAGCGGGTGTCTGCTTGCACATCAGCATTCAGTGACCGTTACTTGGGAATCTAGATAATTTTCACTGAGAACCTTTTGCCCTTAAGCCTGTCTGTTTGTTCTTGTTGTGAGAATTGTGCTTTTCTGCTGAATATACAATGAGCAAGTCTGAGATAAAGGAGGTAGCCAGGGTCTGTGACTGTTTAGCTCTACGCAAGGTACAGACCTGGGCCACCTCAGCCTGTAGCAGCCCGTGTGTGTGCCAGCATTAACAGAAGTACCTTCCAGGGTGGTTTTCTGCAGCTCCACAGATGCCTCAGCCTGGACTTGGGAGCCCAGTTGCCCCTCAGCTGACTGAACTCTGTGTGCTGGTTCCTCTTCTGGTTTATAACTGTGCTTTAATTTTTATGAATTGAAACTGTGTCTCACGCCTGTAATCCCAGCACTTTGGGAGGCCAGGGCAGGCAGATCACCTGAGGTTGGGAGTTCGAGACCAGCCTGACCAACATGGAGAAACCCTGTCTCTACTAAAAATACAAAATTAGCCAGGCATGGTGGTGTATGCCTGTAATACCAGCTACTTGGGAGGCTGAGGCAGGAGAATCCTTGAACCTGGGAGGCGGAGGTTGCAGTGAGCTGAGATCACGCCATTGCACTCCAACCTGGGCAACAGAGCAAGATTCTGTCTCAGAAAAACAAAACAAAACAACAACTTTAAAATGTCATTGTCTGAGCAGCTAAACATCCATATTCTACAACTGGATTCTGAAATCATAAAACCTAACCAAGAATTTGACTCTGCCCTTTAAATTTTTTTATTATTATTTTCTCAACAATGCCTCCTCACTAGCAAAAAAGAAACTATGATAAATAGCCTCAGTTAGTCATCCTTTCTTTAAAATTATACTAGCAACAATGAAAGGGGCTTTTGTTGGGAATCTCCAAAAACTTCTAAACCTTGACCCTCCAGGGTCCTGGGAAAATGAAGAGATGTAGGATGTCAAAAGATAAAGGTGTTTGCTTTAAGACAGGCAGGTGGAAATAGAGTTATAGAAAGTGATTTGAATCCAATGACTTTTCCCCTTTACAAATGTGTAAACTAAAATGATTTGACCAAGTGAGAGACATTTTCTTGGTAAATATTTTCCCGAGAAAATATCATTGTTTAATGAATTTAAATCACTGTTTAAATTCATATGAGTTGGTAGCCTGGCATTGTTAAGCAGATGACATTTTGACAGAGTTGCTGTGGGTGGGTCTGGAGTTGCCCTGGGTCCACCTCAATGCCATAAGGGAAGAGTGCTTGGAGCCTTTTGGGTGAGGTATTGTCAGTCACTGGTGGACATGTGCCTTCTCCATGATGCTTGCTTCCATTGCAGAGGGGTTCAGCCGTGCTGTCACAGATGCCAGTGCCCTCATGGAGGGCAGATAAAGTGACTGCGTACATCATCTGGGTGGCAGTGGGGTGGTTCAGACTGTGGCAAACTAGCCTGCACACGCCCCATTTCTTACCCGGTTATTAACGCACAGAATTAGCCCAGAATTATCAGAGCTTCCAGGTTCCAATTTTTCAAGCAGGTCTATTAATCTGTATCTGTATGTGAAATATCTAACCTTTAAATATTTAATTTTTTAAAAGACATCCATTGGGCTTAACCAAAAGTGTCTGTAAGTCACCAGGTTTTTGACTTTGGGTATCAGAGCTCCTGGGTCCACCCAGAAGCCTTGAGCATTTACTATCTGAGTATATTTGGCATAGTCATTTAATCTTCCTGAGGCTTAGTTTTTATTTTTCAGAGTCGAAATAATGATACTTGCTCTAGAAAATTATGAGGACAAAGTCAGAGAGGGAAAATGGAAACGATTTGTAATTGCCAAGTCCTTTGGTGGTTTAAAATGCTACATGCAAGGATAAATCATGCTCAGGTATGGAGGAGCTTTAGTAGAAATACCCAACTGGTTTCTGCTAAAAAAAAAAAAAAACAACTCTTGTTCAGGGTTCTCATCACATGCTTTACAGATGTGTTCCACTGACTGAACGGTGCACTGCCCTCAAATGTGCAGGAACCCACCTAGCTCTTCCACTGAAATATCAAGCGGAGGCTACTCACCAGCAGCTCCTGTCATCTTTGACTTTGAAAAAGCAGGTTGTATCTAGATTGTGGGCCAGCAGACATAAGGGCTGGTGTGTGCCTCTGTGTGGGAATTTCGAGCCATGACGCCAGTTCTGGGCTTTGATGGGGTAGAAATGGGCCTGTGTCATGCTGGCTTTCTATTGTGAAACATTGACTCAGAAAGCAGGTTGCTAAAAGAAGGATTAGGAAGAGGACCTGGCGGCTGCAACCTATAGTCTGTCTTCTCCCTTCATGTCCGCGGCCAAGCAGCATAAACCATAAACTCTCCCACTGCCCCGTACTCCCCCAAGATACCAGTATACGCCTCACCCTTTTTGACTGCTTTTCCATAGTTAAAGGAAGACCTCTCTTGATTTATGTTAAACCAAGTTCACCCCTGTAAGCATATAAGTTTTCTTTGTTGGGAGGAGAATCAGGAAGGTTTGCAGGGAATATTTCTCACTCTGGACTTTAGAGAAGCCCTGCCAGATCCCAAACTCATCAGGCAAGGTTAATCACCTCCCCTTCCCCCAAATTGTGTCCTGCAGTATCTGGGCACATCTCTGTGATTTCACTTTTTTGTTTACTGCAGGTGTTTGTCGTCCATAATAGACTGTAAAATCTTCAAAGGGAGACCATATAAATGTTATTTATTTTTAATTCTGAGGCCTAGTAAGCAGCTCAATAAATGCTGGCTCAGTTCCACTGAGAGACACTGAGCCTTCCATGTCTTTGAGTCTCAGGAGAATGTAGAGTGTCTACAAAAGCATGTGCATTCCTGTTTAGAGAACTAGGGAGAGGAGGAGGCAAGGAATACAAAGTTTCAAAGAATCTTGCCAATAAGGTGGTCAAACCAGCTAAAAAAAAACCGGATTTTTTCCCTTTTTTAATGAACTTTTGAATCACAAGGAAATGATAGGTTTAGTTTGATAAAAGAAAAGAAGGGGGAAGCTATAACAAGTCTTAATGATGGTGATGTTGGCTGAAGAAGGGATTTTTATGGGAGGCATCACTCAGTTTTACAAAGGAAGGCAGCGTAGAAGTCACAGTTTGGAATTTTCTTTGTCTTCCTCAGAAAAAAAGATGTTCTTGTTAAGCAGGAACTTCTGCCAATGTCAAGCAGACAGTTTCTGTTGTTAGGGAATGCTTGGGTCACCTAATCAGATACTCTGCTTCAGCCAGTCAGTACTCAGGAGTAATGTCAGTGTGCCTCAGATCTCTGCAGAGCATGAATGTGAGGTCATTGGTACAAATTAATAGTTTATCATGTGGTCCTTGACTTATACTATCATAAATATAGATAAGTGTTAATGAACATCTGTACCACTTCCCTCAGCTCCCCCACCAAAAACAAAAAAGGTAATAGCTGGAAACTTTTGAGTCACATAAACATATCATGAAGTTGATATATAGAACTGAGCATTGTTCTTACATTCAATATGTTGCTGAGCCAGAACAAAACCCCTAAGTTCTTCTTACTTAACTCTTTAAGACTTCTGAATGCAGTTCATTTTCCCAGAAGTCCTTTGGTAGCTTTCTATTGTCTATACCTGTCATTATTATAAATTCAAAACCATTATAAATATCTGGCAACTCTTGCAGTTGCAAAATCTGTAATAATATATGTTTTCTAAAATTCAGAAATATTTTATGAATGAATAAACTCTGCCATCTCCAGAATGGTTTATAATATAACAGTTTTGACTTAAAAATAAAATTTAATGCCTCCACCGTAAAAGTGAAAAGGGATAAAATATGCTTTAACAATAGAAATGCTTATTAAATAGGAATTTACCAGGTTCTGTAAAATAACTTGGGTTCAACCTAATATTCAATGTAAGAGAAAGGTATTTTTAGGATGAAATAAATGTAAATCCTAGCAGACTTTGGATATGTACTTCATTATTTTATGTAGAAATTTACAGATAGTAAGTGCAAATATTTCTGTGCTATTGAAATTAGATTAAGACTAAAATAAACCATTTTAAACATTCATAAACAGTGAAGAATTGAAATAAGCCAGGAGCTTCATTATTCATGGGTATACTGGACATTTATACATGAATATAGTTCTGTTTGCTTCAAGGTAACATTTCACTGTATGCTGGTATTTAATATTTAATGGAGAGAGTGAGAGAGTAAGCCTGCCTGTGTGAGGTGCTTGTAAGCCTGTATTAAGTATTGCATTTGGGCTATGGGCTGGAATGTTCTGGTAGCTACCAACCTTAGGTCGTTTGCTTTACATGAAATACTAGTGCTTGTTGATGTAGGCATTGGAATTATGGAAAGTAAGAAAACAACAAAAATGAAATCGATCTATTGGAAGCATGATGGGTACTCAACTAGTTGCTCATGTCTCTTAGCCATTCTGACTTGAAATCGCTGTAGTCATTTTTGATTCTTGGCATTAGTTCTCAGCCAGTGCAGTTTTGCCTTCCCAGGGACATCTGGCTATCTGGAGACATTTTTTGTTTTTACAATTGCGGGAGAAAAAGGGGTAGTGCTGCTGGCATCTGATGTCTAGTGAGTAGAAGTCAGGGATGATGCTAAACATCCTAAAATACACAGGACAGCCTCCACAACAAAGAATCATCCAGTTTAAAATGTTACAGCTGAGAATCCCTGGATTAGTAAAAGCCAGCTCCAACAAATCACATTTTGTTTCTTTCAACCTGAATTACAGAGTAGTCCAGGTTTGTCTTTAACTTATTCTGCCATGGAGATGTGTTTTCATATAAACTTACCTCTTCTTATGGACTTATTTATTTACTTTTATCGTTTGTGTTTGCTTGCTTTGTCTTTTCCTGTAAATGTGAAACAACTCTAGAGTTTGATTCTTTGATGAGCCCAACAGGGAATTGAAAATCACATGAACGAGAGTGTTTTCTTGGTTGTTTTCGGTTATAATAGCTTTCTGTTTCTAGTGATCAGAAAAGACATATCCCTGTGAGTTCTGTTGTGTTAGAGGCATAAATGGATGGCCATATTATTTTGGATTAGATATTCCCCTTCTGGTGGCTTCATATTATAAGTCTGTGATAATAAATGAATGTTCCTTTACTTTAAAACATGTTTTTGTTTCTTTGTCCTTAGTTTTTGGACTGCTTAGCAGAAGATTTCAATTTCCTATGAAGAATAACTGGTAACTGTAGCTTTTTCTTACATCTTATACTTCAACTATTTTCAAGCTGGCATGCAATAACATAAGCAGAATGAAATGTATTAAGTGTGTGTTTATGTCTATTGGGAAATATGGTGTAATCTGTAGCTACTTATTCCTCTTTTGTTTTAGCACAATATGTCTGTCTCTTTGCCCACTGTTCTAGGGAACAAGTAACTGTAGTTTCCACAAAGAACAAGAAACATATCAACATAGAGGTAAATTATTGGCAATTGACATTCCTGGCCTTCAGAACTACATTCTCCATTCCCTGCTTTAGTCTGCACTGTGTTTTTTTGTGTTTGATTTATATTTGTAAATGGTGAGTTTAGTGATTCATTAAATAATGTCAAAAGTAATGGTTGCCAGAGAATCTCATTCTTTTTTTTTTTTTTTTTTTTTTTTTGAGATGGAGTTTTGCTCTTGTTGCCCAGGCTAGAGTGCAGTGGTGTGATCTTGGCTCACTGCAACCTCCACCTCCTGGGTTCAAGCAATTCTCCTGCCTCAGCCTCTCGAGTAGCTGGGATTACAGGCATGAGCCACCACGCCCAGCTAATTGTCTTTTAGTAGAGGTGGGGTTTCTCCATGTTGGTCTGGCTGGTCTCGAACTCCCGACCTCAGGTGATCCGCCTGCCTCGGCCTCCCAAACTGCTGGGATTACAGGCATGAGCCTCCGTGCCCGGCTGAGAATCTCATTCTTAATGTTGTATCTGTTTTAGCATTAGGCAGAATTTATAGTGAACCAGTTTCACAGAATATGAAGGGAGGTGCCTTATGAATCTGAACAAAGTTTTATAGTGGAATGATAATATTCAAGTAGCTAGAGTTTATTAATGAGCAAGAAGCTATATCTTTGGAAAGTAAGAATAATATTTATGTTGTTACTGCTCAGCATATGGCAAAATTCACCAAGCAAAGAAATAGTTGATATTAAAGGTTTGCTTAACTTAACAGCTGGTGTGGATCGCTGACATTGAAGATACCTTTAAAAAGATTGATTTTTTTTTTTTTTTTTTTTTTGGTCCTTAATAACTCGATGAAACCATAAAGTTTAGATGAGGTAGTTGGCCGCCTGAGGTTTGGGTCATTAGCTTGAATGATCATTCCCAGGTGTTCATACATCTCATTACAACAGTGATCTGCCATTTTTCTGCTACTCCGATTATCTATTTATGTGTCTGTCTTTCCCGTTATTTTGTAGCTGCTCTAAGGGAGGAGACATTTTCTGATCATCTTGGTATCCTGTGTATTCCCTAACACCGTGGTGTCAATATAGCGAAGATTATAATTGTTTTTCAAGTAAAAGCTGAGTTGAACTGAAAGAAAATAGTATCAATTCTTTCGCCATAGAGGCTTTATTAAACATGAAGATTCCAGTGTCCTGCGATTTTATGTGAAATCTTCTGAGAAGCAGCCTGGATAACAGTGCCTCCTAGGAGCCTGGCTTCATTTTAAACTGCCTACCATGAAATGACTTCTGACAAGCATGGCTCACTCACTGATTCTTTATGGTCCGGTGACTAGCTGTGTCCCATCCTGAGACCTCTGGGTCAGTGTGGCCTCTGACGATGTCATCCATGGCCACGTGGCATTAATTATCTATACCATGGTATCCAGGTTCTTCAGAGATTGGCCTCCATTGTCCCCAGGGGCAGGGGGGCGTTTATTTTCTTCCCCATGTGAGTGTGAGCTTCCTGTGAGTGCCACTGTCTTATTAGAAAAGTCAGGTAATTGCGGAAAGTGTCTACGTGACAGAGAGTGACTGCTTTCTATTTAGCTAGCTGCATGGCATCATCATTCATTGCGGCTTCTGGAAGGGATATGTTCTGCAGGACACAATCATTTTTAAGTAAATTAAAATATATTCTAGTTGCTTTTGTTCTGATTCCTATAATGAATCATTACTGTTACTATATAATGCAGTGTGTGTGTGTGTGTGTGTCTATTTATAGATTAAGGAGATGGTAATTTGGAGGTCTTGAGGTCTAAAGATACCTTTTGATTAAATTTGTGTTCTAAAGTTGTTAAGAAAAATGAACCCAGAGGGTCTGGGTACATATTTTGCAAATGCAGTCCATTGTATTTGTCTGCCACTGTTCGTCTCCAAGGAACTCTGCCTTCCCGCTTTAATCTGTGGTCATGTTTCATCCAAACCCCATACATTATAAAAATAATCATAGGTTATTGGGGTTGATGTCCATGTTTCCTAGCTATAATTATACCCTTGTAATCTTGTTTGTTATGAAAAGATGGTTGCATATTGCAGATTGACATGGAACTGTTTTTCTGCAGCACCTGTGGGCTTTGTTCTTTGGATTCTGAGTCCTTATTTATGGGATGTGTGGTCGTGGATGTAACATGGGAATACAGGGCTATGCAGGTGTTTCCCTTGGCTGATAGGAAGGCCGCAGTTCGTCCAGAGAAATATAGATGTTAACTGGCCATCACCCATAACATAAAATGCTTCTTTATTATACTGGGAAAGTGCCTAGAGATATTCTTGGGAGAATAGAGAAATTTCTGCAACTTTCTGCCAAAAACAATCTTATACAAAAGAGAGGAGTGGAGAACAGTATGTGGTTCATGTTTTGAAATAACTAATGGATTTCTTGAGATGAGACATAGCAATGTCTTGAAAAAAAAATCCCCTTTGGGTAACAATTAGGATGTCGTTCCCCATAGGCAGAGACATGATCTCAAAGAAAAACAGTGGTGCTTTTTTCATGGCACCAAATAGCAAAAGGACATTGGGAGTCTGACAGGTAAGCCTTGTGGTTTTGTATCAGGTGGTGGGTTTTGAAACTTATGAATTTCCTTAGAGAAAGCCTCAACACACTAACGCATCGATATGGCCTCACGTGTGGTTCTGGAAGCATGAGTGAACTAAGAAGTGTCTGCATCATCCAGTGTGTTTAGTATTGGATCCCTCATGAGATTTTCGTGACCCCCCGTGATGCTATAAGGGATCCAAAACACTTTCATAACTTGAGCAGGAAATAGCCCAATCACCATGTGTTTAAAAGGAAAGTTGACACAATTCCAGTCCCTTCTGAAGCAAACACAGGTGTACTAATTCTGCAAAATAAAAATGTTAAACTTCTCTTGTCTTGTCCCATGCCCCTCCAAAATAAAAAAGTTTGGTGGCTAAATTAACTTGAGATGGAGTATCTTTGGATTGGGTAAGTGTTTATATATGGTTTTGTCATCTGTGACATGGAACATCTTGATGAAAAATAAATTATTTGACTGTTTTAGTCATTCATGGATTCCAAGTGAGCCTGCACGTTTGCCATCAGATAGATACGTGTAGATATACAGCCTTTGCCAACATGCATTGCTTTTTGGTGGACGTTAATGTGCTATTTGGGTGAGATTTAGCAGTGTCATGTTATTTAACTTTCATCTTTCCAGATCTCTTGGTCTCAATGCCTTTAGATTTACAGATTCCTAAACACGGGTGGGAGGCTGACAAGGTAAGGGAGGAAAGCAGTGCTGTTTCTTACCTTCATGGAAACATGAAGGAAGAGGTTTTCTACCTTCTTGCTTATTTGTAACCACATTTAAGACTTACTCTCCCAGGCAGTATTTGGCCGTAGACAGTGTGGGACGTGGATTTCTGGAGGGGAATTTGAATGTATTACTGTTGGGCTCTGTGAATAATTGGCATCCTAGAGGGACCTGGGGCGCCCTCTCCAGTCTGCAACCTCCATCTCCCAGGTTCATTGCAACCTCCATCTCCCAGGTTCAGGCGATTCTCCTGCCTCAGCCTCCTGAGTAGCTGGGATTACAGGCATGCACTATCACGCCTGGCTAATTTTTGTGTTTTTAGTAGAGATGGTGCTTTGCCATGTTGGCCAGGCCAGTCTCAAACTCCTGACCTCAAGTGATCCACCCACCTTGACCTCCCAAATTGCTGGGATTAGCATTACGGGTGTGAGCCACCACGCCCAGTCCAAATAGATGAAAGATTGAAATGCATGCACTGAAAATTGAAGAGGTACTAGAAGAACATAAGCAGAGACTTTTTTCTACTCTGGGTAAGAGAAATCTGCCTAATACTAGGATATGCTGAATAATAGGAAACGATAGATCAATTTGATCTTCTCTGTTCTTGTGTGATGGAAAAAAGGAAAGAGAAATTTCCTATATGTTCATACAAGGATAACTACATGTATGTCACTCCATACATGTGGAGTTATGCCATCTGTGACCTTGTTTCATTCAGCAATATCATAGACAACACTGCCATGCCAATGAGAACATCAGGACTTCCTCGAGATGTCAGTGACAGTTTACTTGACCAGTTCCATGTTATTTTTCCTCATTTCTTCACTCATATAAATGATTAGATAAACAGCTCTGAGTATAACACCTTTAGAATGTCTGCAGTTTCTTAGGTTAAATTCTGGGAAGTCTTAGGTCAAAGACTCTGCTGGGTTTACATTCAATACATGATGTGCAATTGCCCTTCGTTTCCATGCTACTAGAGGCTACCAGGTGCTTGAGCCCCCTCAGCCTACTAATGAAGTTTCAGTCAATCTTTCCAAATCTTTTATAGTCTCACTAACAAAATAATTTCCTTTTATATTCATTGTTATCATTATCAAGACAGAATATTGGTGACTCACTGTCCTTGGCTCATTTTTTTTTTTTGTTTGTGGGGATGTTGTATTAGTTTATTTTCATACTACTATAAAGAATTTCCCTGAGACTGGGTAATTTACAAAGGAAAGAGGTTTAATTGACTCACACTTCAGTATGGCTGGAGAGGCCTCAGGAAACTTACAGTCATGGCAGAAGGGGAAGCAGGCATATCTCACATGGTGGCAGGCGAGAGAGAGAAGGGGAAACTGCCACTTATAAAACCATCAGATCTCGTGAGAACTCACTCATTATCACAAGAACAACCTGGGGGAAACTGCCCACATGATCCAGTCACCTCCCAGCAGGTCTCTCCCTTGACACCTGGGGATTACAATTGAGATGAGATTTGGGTGGGGACACAGAACCAAACCATATCATTCTGCTCCTGGCCCCTCCCAAATCTCTTCCCAACATTCCCCCAAAGTCTTAACCCATTTCAGCATTAACTCGAAAGTCCACAATCCAAAGTCTCTTCTGAGACAAGGAAAGTGCCTTCTACCTACGAACTGGTAAAATAAAACACAAGTTAGTTCCTTCCAAGATACAATGGGGGTGTAAGCATTGGGTAAACATACTGGTTCCAAATGGGAGAAATTGACCAAAACAAAAGGGCTATGGTCCTCATGCAGTCCAAAATCCATCAGGGGAGTCATTAAATCTTAAAGCTCCAAAATGATCTCCTTTGACTCCGTGTCTCACATCTGGGGCATGCTAATGCAAGGGGTGGGCTCCTACGGCCTTGGGCAGCTGCTTCACAGGCTGTTATTGAGTGCCTGCAGCATTTCCAGGTACATGATGCAAGCTGTTGGTGGATCTACCATTCTGGGCTCTGGAGGATGATGGTCCTCTTCTCACAGCTCTACTACGCAGTGCCCCAGTGGGGACTCTGTGTGGGGGTTCTGAATCCACATTTCCCTTTCACATTGCCCTAGCTGAGGTTCTCCATGAGGGCTTCACTCCTACAGCAAACTTCTCTCTGGACATCCAAGCATTTCCATACATCCTCTGAAATCTAAGCAGAGGATCCCAAACTTCACTTCTTTGCTTCTCTGCACCCACAGGCTCAGTATTGTATGGAAGCCTACAAGGCCTGGGGCTTGCACTCTCTGAAGCAGTAGCTCGAGCTGTACCTTGATGCCTTCTTGCCACAGCTGGAGCTGGAGTGGCTGGTATGCAGGGCACCAAGTCTCGAGGCTGCACAGAGCAGCTGGGCCCTGGGCCTGGTCCACAAAATCATGTTTTCCTCCTAGTCCTCCAGGCCTGTGATGGGAGGGACTGCCATGAAAGTCCTCGATATGCTCTGAAGACATTTTCCCCATTGTCTTGGAGATTAACATTTGGCTTCTTGTTACGTATGAATTTCTCCCCAGAAAATGGGTTTTTCTTTTCTACCATATGGCCAGGCTGCAAATTTTCCAAACTTTTATGCTCTGCTTCCCTTTTAAACATAAGTTTCAATTTCAGACCATTTCTCTCGAGTTCAAAGTTCCACAGATCTCTAGGGTGGGGGCAAAGTGCCACCAGTCTCTTTGCTGAAGCATAGCAAGTGTGACCTTTGCTGTAGTTCCTAAGTAAGCTCTCTCATCTTCATCTGAGACCACCTCAGCCTGGACTTCATTGTCCACATCACTATCAGCATTTTGATCAAAACAATTCAAGTCTCTAGCAAGTTCCATACGTGATCACATCTTTCTTTCTCTTTCTGGGCCCTCCAAACTGTTCCAATCCTCTGCCCATTACCCACTTTCAAAGCTACTTCCACATTTTCAGGTTACCTTTATAAAAGTACCCCACTCCTGGTACCAGTTTACTGTATTAGTCCGTTTTCACATTGCTATAAATAAATTCCCTGAGACTATGTAATTTACAGAGGAAAGAGTTTTTATTGACTCACACTTTGGTATGGCTGTAGAGGCCTCAGGAAACTTACAGTCATGGTGGAAGGGTAAGCAGGCATGTCTTACATGGCAGCAGGAAAGAGAGAGCAGGGGAAACTGCCAATTACATACTACTAGTACAAATTAGTTTTGTGGAGTTGTTAACACAGGTGCAGCAAAGCTTCAATTGAGATCCCTTTCAACTACTCTGCTGCCTGGTACTGCAAATGATTTATGAGTAATAATATTAAGAATTAAAATTTCTGTTAACTTCTCCTTAACTTGAAATGCAGATCTGTTTAAGCAGTGCAGTTTGGGAGATAGAAGGATTGCCCTCTGTGAAGTTGAGAGCCTTCAACACATTCTATAAGAAGGGGACACATTTGTAATTTACATTAGATGAAAGGAAAGACAGAAATGTACACTGAGACCAAACCATTAACCTGATTGTAATGTATGGTTACTCATTGTCCATGCTTGTAGGGAGAGATGAATCCAATTAAATGAGTCGTATAAAAGACAAGATTTAGAAATGATGACAAATAAGAGTCATGTTTGTTCCAGGGATAGAGGAGCTACCTGCTTATATGGAAAATTTATCACCTAACACACCTCGAAGGTATTTTGCAGAGCGAAGAGAATGAACTGTTCAAAATTAAAAGTTAAATTTCAAAAGTGCCAACAGTCATCGTTAGCTAACTTACTTTACTACAAACGTAGTAGTGTAAATTACATTTTCAATCTTATTTTTCTTTGGGGTTTTAGTAGAGAAACCCATGATTGTATGCCTGAGCTATGTTTATAGGAAGAAGGGAAATTTATACTCATTTTTCTTCTATCCAAGGCTCAGATACCATTAACTCTAACTCCATCAAGTTGCTAGCTGTGCCTAATAAATCCTGATACCTTGTTAAAAGTGATATAGTTTTATGTAAGAGTTGTATCATATTAAATATTTTTTTTCAGACCCATTGGTATGCATTACACATGAGCATGTATCTTATTAAATACAAGTCAAATTCTTCTTCAAGGCTGGTCACACAAATGTGATCTTGTTTTTAATTATTAAATGCCAGTGAATGGCTATTCCTGGAGGAAGCTTCCCTTTGGCTTATTTTAAAGTAGATGATGTAAAAATGATTAACTTAGGAATCAAGAAAATATGTGAAACTACAAGGCCTGGAGCCAGTCTCCTTAGTAAGATCCCAATAAGCCCTTAAAAATATGTGCTGTCATTGCAAAGCTCATTTTTCCAAGTTGGGCTCCAATATTTGGCAAAGAACTTTCTTTTCTTTCCATGTTTGCTCTACACAGAATCTGGGGGGTATTAAGATTGATGAGGGAATCAGAGCTTGAGGTTTGGGAGCCAGCGTTAGCACTTCTGGGTGATGACAAATCATGTCTTAACTCCCTCCCTTTTTTAGATTTTCTCCCCTCCCCTCCCCTCCCCTCCCCTCCCTTT
>NW_016817195.1:1189984-1251389 GCF_001698545.2 Rhinopithecus bieti | reverse complement strand
TCTTCCCCTCCCCCTTGTCTTCTTTCTCTCTCCCCCCTCATCTCCCCCCCAACTCCCTCTCCGTCTCTCTCTTTCTCCCTCTCTCTTTCTCTTCCCCTCCCTTTCTCAATCTCTCTCAATATCTCTTGCTCCCTCCTTTTCTTTCCCAAAGCACAAAGTGATGGGTTGGAATGGAAACACATAACTTTCATGAAGTGTTCCCTACTTTAACCTCTGGGTGGAAAGCTGAAAATAAGGTTATTACTTTTGGACACTTTACCAAGAAGCTATGATGGAGAAACCTCTTATTACTACCCCTGGTTGAACCAGATCTCTAGCTCCTCAGAATTCCATCTAAAGTGAAAACAATGAAGAATTGTCTACAGTCCAGGGATAGCACCATTACACATACTGAATTTACTTTCTAAATAACTGAGTCTTGCAGCTCTCAATCTAAACTACACGTAGAAGTCAGGCTAAACTGTCAAATCAGTTCATGACTGTAAATCATCCTGGTAAAACACTTTAAAATTTCATGAAGAGAGCTATCTGGAGAATTTTAATAGAATAGAGACCATTTAAATTTTCTTTTTAGCCGTTTATCTGGTTAGTGTTTACACCTGAGAATAGGTTGCCAAGACAGACCTTTAGGGAGATTTTGAGAGGTATCTCAAGCTCTATCTGGTTTCTCTCCATCTCCACAGTCATTATCTGTGCCAAGCCACCATCATCTCCCACTGGAATGGCTTCTTTCACCTCCCTGATATTTCCTTCTGAATGAACCTCAGTGGTCCGTTCATTACTCAGTAGCTAGCTTCATCTTTCAGAACTAAAACCTGCCATTTGCCTGCTGGAAAATCAGCCTGTGACTTCTACATTCACATGGACCACAGACACAATCTCTGTGATCCTTTTGGGTCTTGCATGATTCATCCCTTCCCAGTATCTCCCCACTTACTGGAACGCACCGGGCTGATGCTAAGGTCAGGACCTTTGTGTATTTCAAATCCTTGGCCTAGAATGGGCTGCTTCTTCACTCTGTAGGGCTGACTCCTTCTCATTCCTTAGGTTTCAGCCCAACGGTCCACAACTCAGCAAAGTCTTTTACTATGACCCCTTTACCTAAGGAGGCCTCTCTTTCATTGAGTAGTATCCTATGCATTTGCTCCAGGCACCAGGCAGGATTTGAAATTCCACATTTATTTATTTTTGTTTCCTAATTATGAACTCCGTGTCTCTGAAGGTGGGAATCTGGTTTCCTTTGCTCATTATTGCAAACCTCAGCTTGGGCATTGTGTCTGAGACAGAGTGTGTGTAGTTACCGTTCAAGTGTCCTGTGAGTTATGTATGAGTCTTGCTCCCCTTTTATAGATGAAGAAACTAAGGTACCTCAAATTTAAATAATTTTCATAGGGTCCCAAAGCTATTAAGACACGAAAACAGTATTTGTTTAACATAGATTGAATGAAACAGTGAATGAATTGATGAATGTATTTTTATTCATCCAACATTTGCCCTCTAGAGATAATAGTTTTAAAGATTAAAAAAGAAAATCTTACAATGGGTCAAGTAAAAGAAAAGTCATTAAATAGGATATTTTCTAGCTAAGGTAAAAGCTCTTCACATCCTTTAATTTCTCCATCCCCAGCTGTTTAGCATATGTTTTGTTTTCAAACTTTTTTTGGTTGTTGTTCCTAAAACTCTCTGAATTCTGGGATCCTTGACAAAGCCTCACTGTTATGCCAGGTTGAAACTCAGCCACCCTTATTTGCTCATTTTGCATCAGATTTACTGTCCAGCAGAGGCAAAACTGAGGTCACTGAGGTAAAACTAGACTTTTACTTTACAGCATTATGTCTGGTGTACAGTTGAATCCAAAGATTTATTGCTCAATGGTGGTAGATTGTGGAGACACTGTCCGGTGATTTATTTACTGTCAGAACTGAATGGTCACGTTTTTAATGTGAATGCTGTTATTCCCAAAATAAGCTATCACTTTGAAATATTTTAGGCTGGTTTTACTGCACATTGTAAATTATTGATGTGTAAATCAGTGACTTCACTCATCACGCAGAGAAACTGTGGCACACAACAAAAGCTATGTTGTAATTTTTTTTTTTTTTTTTGAGACGGAGTTTCGCTCTTCATTGCCCAAGCTGGAGTGCAGTGGCGCGATCTCAGCTCACTGCAACCTCCGCCTCCCAGGTTCAAGTGATTCTCCTGTCTCAGCCTCCCGAGTAGCTGGGACTACAGGCGCCCACCACCATGTCCAGCTAATTTTTGTATTTTTAGTAGAGACGGGGTTTCACCATGTTGCCCAGGCTGATCTCGAACTCCTGACCTCAAGGGATCAGCCAACCTTGGCTTCCCAAAGTGCTGGGATTGTAGGTGTGAGCCACCACGCTTGGCTGCCATGTTGTAATTTTGACTCATTAACAGGTTGTATGAAATCGGGATATTTGGATTTAACTTTCTTCCCAATTGTAATGTGTATCTCTGACTTCTCTAGATGATCTGTCTCCATGCAGGTTATGGTAAAATTATTAAACTATGAGTTTTTGAAGGTCTGTACAATTAGATCCTTACTTTGTTCAAACTGTGAAGATTTTAATCCAACCTATTTCTTTTTTAAAAACTCAACTCATTTTGTGTTCTTTCTAACACAGCTAATCTGTTTTCTTTGTATAGAAATACTGTGGATCACAGAAGCGCTTTTCCTGAGAAATTTCAGATGATTTCTTATTGTTGTAACTAATAGAATGACCTACAAAATGTATTAACTGAGAAAGAAAGGTGGATATACAAGAGGAAGAATAGCAAGAAACTCCATGCTTCTGACACAGAGTCAATACCCAATACCTTGGGTATTAGCAAGCAAACCATTAGTTGTCTGTATTTCTGCCTGGACACTTTGGATGCAGTGAGGGGTATATCATGCTGTGTATTTGATATGGTTTGGATTTACGTTCCCACCCAAATCTCATGTTGATTTGTAATCCCCAATGTTGGAGGAGGAGCCTGGTGGGAGGTGATTAAATCTCAGGGACAGATTTCCCCCTGGCTTTTCTCATGATAGTGAGTTCTTACAGGATCTGGTTGTTTAAAAGTGTGTAGTGCCGCCTCCTCCTTTTTCTTCCTCCTTCTCCAGCCATGCAAGTTGTGCCTGCTTGCCTTTTGCCTTCCACCATGATTGTAAGTTTCCTAAGGCTTCCCCGATTATGCTTCCTGTACAGCCTGCAGAACTGTGAACCCATTAAACCTATTTTCTTTATAAGTTACCCAGCTTCAAGTATTTCTTTATAGTAGTGCGAGAAGGGACTAATACAGTATTTGTGCATAAAAAGCCTTGATGAATTGCATGATTTATTTTCCTATTAGTTTTTCAAATCAGAAGAAAAGGCTTTGGAAGTTATTATCTTAAGAAGCCTAAAAGAGAAGGTACCTTGGTGGGGTAACGTCAGGCCAATGCATGGCCTGAGTAGCTGTCTTTGTTTTCTGGATTCCCCTGTTGGTTTCCAGAGCCAGCCATGGGACAGCCAGCATGTCCTCAGTGTCATCATCAGAGGTGATGATGCGCAAATCAGATTCAGGCAGTGACTGTGGAACACTGTGGGTCCACGTGCTTCAGTGGCTTCTCCATCTGCTCTGCAGCTAACGAATGTTGCTGTGAATAATTGGCTTACACTTGATCCTCTGTGTTTCCAAAAACGATGAAGATTGGGACTTCATTCACCGTCCCATGTTCCTACTATGTTTTTTCTTAAAACAATGATCTTTGTTTTCAACCTCTCTTAAGATATCTTTGACCTTGAGAGTAAATGGTGTTAGGAAGATATGCTTGGAAGAGGCAAGTGGGAGAGAGGAGAGCTGTGGAGTACTGGATAGACTGGGCCACGTTTACTCCTCTGAACACTTGAGAAAATCATCCTAGGTGCCACCTGGACTTTCTCTGCTGCCTCATCTGTCCAATCACAAATTCCTGGTGTTTCTCCTGGATTTACATCTCTTGGATTTATTCATTTATTTTCAACCATCATTGCTACCTCCATAACAGCTTTCTAACCAGACTCACTGCCTCTACTTTTACTACCTCCAGTCCCTTCTCTAAGCTCGACCTAGCTTTCTGCAATCTGATATGCCAGTCTGCTTGTTATAATCCTTCAGAGGTTCCTCACGGCTCTCTGGATAAAGTTCAAGTTCCCTACCATGGTCTGCAAGACTTCAAGTTTCATCACTACCTCCCACCTCCTTTTTCTCTTTTATTTGTCTTCTCTAGCCCCAGTAAATAATCTGTGGTTGCTGAATGCTCAATATTCTCTTTTGCTTCTGGGCCTCTTATTCTCCTTGGGATGCACGTTTTCCATTGTCTAACTTTCCAGATCATCTTACTGCCCCCAACCAGGTTTGAGCAACTTGCCTTTATTTATAGCCACTGTAGTGGTGATTACGGTCATCAGATTAGTCCTCCCTGGACTGTGGATGTGTTGAGAGCAGAGGTGATGCCACTGTTAGGTTCCCAGCTCCTAAGTCCTGCTTGTTAAAGCAGGAACCAGATCAATATAAATTACTGAGTCACATAACTTTATTGAGGAAAGTGCTTCTAGTTAACCTAAAAGTTGTATTATTATTTTATGTTCTGTCTCTTTTCCTTTCTATTTTATATGTTGAAGAATTCTTCATAAAGAAGGCAGATTTTTAATTGTGTAAATAACAAGCCTAGGACCACAAGGACCATAGCTTGCCCTTTTTATTTCCATAGCATTTCAGAAATTCAGATCTGGTTTTCCTGGGGCCCAGCATCTCCTCAGACTTGCATCGTTACAATTCCATTATGCCCATGGGTGGTAGCAGACTGTGACAGTTTTTCATTAAGATGAGAATTTTACAGGTCATGGAGCTAGGCATTCAAGTAGCAATTGCACCTTATAAAATGAAAACAATATTCTTGTTAAGGGCTTGGGCACATAGGAAGGCTAAGGGTAAATGAAAGGCCTAGGACCAAACCCCGAGTTGAGAAGTGTTAGCTTCCATTTCTCTCCCGCACTTGACAGGGACAGGAGCTCAAATAACATCAGTCCCCTCTGCCCCAGATCTTGTGATGTGAGTCTTGAAATTTGTGAGGAATAAGGTTGGCCTCATATTTATTTATTTATTTATTTTTGAGATGGAGTCTCACTCTGTCACCAGGCTGGAGTGCAGTGGTGCGACCTTGGCTCACTGCAGCCTCCATCTCCTGGGTTCAAGTGATTGTCCTGCCTCAGCCTCCCGAGTAGCTGGGACTACAGGCACGCACCATACCACACCCAGCTAATTCTTTGTATTTTTAGTAGAGACAGGGTTTCACCATGTTGGCCAGGATGGTCTCAACCTCTTGACCTGGTGATCTGCCTGCCTCGGCCTCCCGAAGTGCTGGGATTACAGGTGTGAGCCACCGTGCCTGAGGTTGGCCACATCTTAGCCATCTGCCTACTATGGTAGGAGGGTCACCTAAAGCCCACTACACTGAAGCATCTCAGAGACGCATAATAACCTCTGAGCTGAACAAGTCTACATTGGACACCTACTGTGTTCATGCTCTGAGGAAATGAAACTCAGAGAACTTAAATCTCTTACCTGAAAAATTTTAGAATGTAGCCTAGAATTTAGGCCTTCTGTCTGTCCATCCTCTGCCCCAGTTTTATATTCTTCACCCACAAACTTGCTGGTCATCTATTTAACTTTTGATGGAATAGCAGCAGCATGGAGATGAGTTTTGGAGGGAGATGGACCTGGCTCTGGGATACAGTTGCCCAGTGATCGTGGGCAATTTAAATTTCTGTGCTCCAGATCTCTCACCTTGAAAATAGAGATAATAATGCTTAGGCCATAAGCTTGTTGTGAAGATTATATGTCAGATTTTGTATATAAAGTGCCAACTACACAGCCTAACGCTATCACAAATATTCTTTTTTTCTAAAGAGTGCCTGAAACCTACACTATTTTGCAGTTTAAGTTCAGGCTCTCCATTTAAAATGTGAGTACCCCTGAGAGCCTCATGGAAATGTGCCGTTTGCCCGTAAGTGTGTTTTATAATAACAGATTTGAAGACCTGGCTCATCAGAGGGAGGAGGAGATTTGTCTACACATCTTGTCCAAACCTTTAGTTTTTGGAGTTGTTGTCTGTTTTCTATATAAATTAAAAACTGAAAATTGGCCGGGCGCGGTGGCTCAAGCCTGTAATCCCAGCACTTTGGGAGGCCGAGGCAGGCAGATCACGAGGTCAGGAGATCGAGACCATCCTGGCTAACACGTGAAACCCCGTCTCTACTAAAAGATACAAAAAACTAGCTGGGCGAGGTGGCAGGCGCCTGTAGTCCCAGCTACTCAGAGACTAAGGCAGGAGAATGGCATAAACCCGGGAGGCGGAGCTTGTACTGAGCCGAGATCCGGACACTGCACTCCAGCCTGGGCGACAGAGTGAGACTCCGTCTCAAAAAAAACAAAACAAAAAAAAAACAAAACTGAAAATTATGCTCCTAACCTTTAGGTCACAAAGAGAAAAGAAGTTTTATTAGTGAGAGGTCATTATTCAAAGTGTATAATGGATAGTCTGTTTACCTCAGATTTTAGCCTCGAGCTAAAATTTTGTTTGTGCTTGTAAATGAAAAGCAAAAAGAGTAGTGATGAAAGACAGAGTCCAGGATCAGATATGCGTATCACACACAAAGGAAGTGTGATCTGCTGTCGGCTGCTGTATGGTTAGGCATTTGGTTGAATACTGGGAAATACTTAAGGAGAGGCAGTGAAACCATTCTCCTGGTAGAGTACCAGTCCTAGAAAACATTTGAAATTTTAGAGCCTTTGAAGTGAAAAGTGGACAGACTGAAGCTGGTTAGCTTTACAGGGATCAGCTGGTGAATATTTGCTTGCCATTTTGTTCTGCATGTGCCCCTTCCTCCCTCTCACTTCCTCTAGATTGTTTCTGCTAGTTGCCTCTCCTTTAGAAATAAGCAGGCCTGGGCCGGGCGCGGTGGCTGACACCTATACCTATAATCTCAGTACTTTGGGAGGCCGAGGTGGGTGGATCACCTGTCAGGAGTTCAAGACCAGCCTGGCCAACAGTGTGAGACTCCATCTCTACTAAAAATACAAAAACTAGCCAGCTGTGGTGGCACACGCCTGTAATCCCAGCTTCTAGGGAGGCTGAGGCAGGAGAATTGCTTGAACCCAGGAGGCGGAGGCTGCAGTGATCTTAGATCGCCCCACTGCACTCCAGTCCAGGCGACAGAGGTAGATTCCATCTCAAAAAAGAAATAAGCAGGCCTTAGTCTTCCTCTGCTTGGTGTGGAATTCTCATTAAGATTTCTGGTGCAAAGATTTAGATTAGCACTTCATAGCTGATTTTCCTAGCTTTTGTAAAAAGCTAAATAGTTTTAAGAGATAGACATAAAAATGTACAGGTTTTTTTTTGTTTGTTTTAAATTTGTTTAATTTGTGTAACAAGTATTTTTTATCCCTTTTTGGAGTTGGTGAATTTGCTCTCTTTATGCTGAATATATGCTATTTCTCTAAATATGCCAATTGGCAACTCAGTATGGATGGCAACTATGTACTCTAGAGAAAAATTCAGTGTATGTAACTACGTCTTGGGCACTATCCAGTGAAATTTAGTTATTTTCATACTCAATACCAACTTGGAAGGTAATCCCAAAGAAATGTTTATAATTAGTGTGAACCATATGACAGTGTTGATTTTGAACCTTTTTAACCTGTGAAAATGGTAATTTCTTATGGTTCAGCGTAATACTAAAGATTCAGTCTACTCATTTCTTTCCTTAGACTAAATGACTGTCCAGTGCTCACAATATGTTCTGTATACATTAGACACTTAGTATTTATTTGTTGCTGGAGTTTGAGTGATTAATTAGGTAAGTTTGTAAGGCATTTGCCTCCACTGCTACACTATGCAATGAAAGGGAAATATTGTCCTTTTGAATGAGGTTGAGAAGGCTAAACAGGAGGTTTCACATCTTGGTTTTGTAGGGCTTTTCATCGAATGTGAAGGGCGGACATATGGTGGGTCAGAGAGGTCAAGAATTTGGTAAGGCATTTGAAAAGCAAACAGTTGAAAAGGTTAAAAGTGTATCTCTTCTGATCTTGGGCGGTCCAGACCAGAAAACTACTCTTTGAAATGGTGTTTCCATTTCTTACGCAGTGGTAAGGGAGGTATGTTTTGTGTGAATGATGGGAGTACCCACTGGCCTCTCACCAGACAGTCTAAGTTCCTGATGCGTGTCACCCAGGGCTAGGAACAGGAGCATGATTGCTACTCCCAGCTCACACTGGGGATGGAGATGGGAGACAGTGGCCTTGTCCTTGGTATTGGAGCTGCAGTACGGCTTCAGGGACCTGAAGAGGCTGCTGCTAGAAAAGGGGCCAGTCCAAAATAGAGACTCACAGACTGCTTTGGAAATGTTCCGGGAATCAGGTTTTCAGAGTTATAGACTGGCTCTTTGCATATGACCTGTACTAGTGACATACCATACTCCAGCTATTGCAGACAACAATATCAGAACGCCCTCTTTTCTTTGCATGTTGCAAAAGCTCTTGATTGCAGGAGAAGCACCGTCTCCTCGCTAATTCTCTGTGTGTCCATTCCCAATGCTAAGTTTAGTTGCCTTGCTATGATCCTCTGTGCATCTGTCATAGTGATGTGGAATCCTAGTCAGTTTTACATTTAAAAATATATTCCTGTATGTGACAAGAGGTTCACCCTCACCTTTTTGCTTTTGTTTCCCAGTATCTAGAGCATTGCCATCAGCAGCAGTAAACTTCTCTCATGGACATGTGTAGTCTTTTCGCCAGCTGCAGTGTGTACAAGGCTATGATCCCAGGGCATGTAAGAAGATAGGAATGCTATGCAGTGAGAAAATATACATAAAAACAAATTGGTATAATCCCAAGAGTACTATAAGTGTCAGTTGTGATTATTACTATGTTAAGTGCCAAATGACTGTAAATGGTACAACATTCCAAGTGGGGAAGGGATCTCAGAGACCCAGAAAGGCTGCTGTGGAGGAGTTGAAAATGGATCGGGAGGGGAAGAGATGTCATTCTAAGCTTGGAAGAGTTGGAACAGGGGTATGAGGCAGTGCTGCATGTGACGAGTGTGGGGAATTGCAGGCAGACCAGATCGGTTGATGTACAGGGAGGAAAGAAGCACCTGGAAAGATCTGGTCTGAATTCTTTAATTGGATAATTAATTCAGAATAATTTATTTAGATTGCAGTGCTGATGTAGGGATTCAATTTTGTTTAATTTTGAAGTATTATACAACTGTATTAATCTGCACTCTTGCAACGTTTAACTAGGTAACATTTATTGAGCACTTACTATGTGTCAAGCCTCCAAGTAGGTGCTTTGCATGTGTTAATTCGTAGAAAATGTGAGACACCATTTTATAAATAAGAACACTGAGGCAAAGAGTTAAGCATCTTTCCAAAGTCAAGCAGATGGATAGTAGCAAAAAGATTTAAATCAAAGTGCACTGACTCCAGCATCTGGGCTTTTCATCCAAGGCTCCACTAAAAATCTAAAGAGATAATGTGGCATGGTGGTGAGGTCTCTGATGCCTGGAGCTTTTTCTTACAAGCTCTGGAATAGTTATACAGTCCTTACCTTAGTTTCTTCCTGAGGTCAATGAGAATAGTCCCATGGGTCCTATCTCAGTGGGTACCTGGGGATTTGGTGAAATAACAAGATTGCAGAACACACTCATTGGGGCTGCTGTAAGAGTTAAGGGGACATCGCAGTCTTAATTGTCTTGCATGACAGAAGGGAAAAATGGGGACTTACAGATATTAAGGGATTTGTTCAAGTACACAGTTGGAATTAGAATGAAGCACTCTTGTCTGTAAAAACAAAGACTCTTGACTCTACCGCATGAAACCAGTTAAATCAGAATGAAAGGTCATGCCAAAACCAGGCTAAGGTATGCTTCTGAAATAACTAACAAAAAGGCATTTTTTAAAGTACATTCTGCCTTTAGACTAAAAAAGCATGGTGTAATTCTTTTTTATGTGGGATGTATAGAGTTTTTTGTTTTAATAGATGAGTAAGTATTCAGCACTAATTCTTGTCTCCATTTTTATATGACTTTTCCTCATGTTAAAATAAAAATAAATGTCAACTCAGAATTTAGGTAGGCCAAGGCAGGAGGATTGCTCGAGCCCAGGAGTTCAAGACAAGCCTGGGTAACATAGCGGGACCCCGTCTCCACAAAAATAAATAAATAAGAATTTGGTAAGGCAATTGAAAAAGAAACGCTTCAATTAAGAAAAAAATTTACAAAGTTGTGCATACCATTATTCCTATTCCAAACCCACAAGGGCAGTGCCTGCCTGAACCAGAGTAAAAGACTGACTTTATTTCCCCTGCATTCTGGGCACAGAGTACCCCAAGTCGGGAAGAAGGCTGAAGGTTGAGCCTAATGGCTCATGATGAAATCAATCATGCCTGTGTAATGAAGCCTCCATAAAACTCAAAAGGACAGAGCTAAGAGAGCTTCGAGATAGCTGAATGCATGGAACTTCCTGGAGGGTGATGCCCCGAGAGAGGGCATGGAAGCTCCATGCCCCTTCCCACATACCTTGTCTTGTGCATCTCTTCATCTCTGTCCTTTGCAATATCTTTTATAGTAAGCCATACACTTATAGTAAACCTAAGTGTTTGCCTAAGTTCTGTGAACTATCCTAGCAAATTAATCAAACCCACGGAGGAGGTCATGGAAACCTCATTTTGTAGCCAGTTGATCAGAAGTATGAGTGGGCTGGACATGTGATTGGCATCTAAGTGGGAGCAGCCTTGTGGGACTGAGCCCTCAACCTATGAAATCTGACACTACCTTTAGGTAGATAGCATCAGAATTGAATTGAATTATAGGATACCCAGCTGGAGAATGTGCTGCAGAATTGATTGATTGCTTGCTTGTTGGTGGGGAGAAACCAGTATCCATACACATTTTGGTGACCAGAAGTCACAGAAGCAACTGTGTTGTATTGAGAGCAGAGAATAAAAATACAGCATTTTGGTTTCGCCTCTATTTCCTGTATGTAAAAATGAGTGCCAGGGATAGGAGGGAAAACACTTAGACCCAAATACTTGATTGCATCTCATTTTTATAAAAGATATATAAACCTTGAAGCCAGTAAGCTTATTCTGCCTGTCCCAAACCATATAGGTGAAAATATCTCTCTAGATAATATCATTTTGAAAAAAAAAAAAAAAAAATCTCAAATGCCTGAAATTCTTACTTTTAATTTCAATGAGTTGAAGGCTTATAAATTACGTTCCAACAAAGTTTTGCAAGAAGGTGGGTGAAGGCCTAGAGCAGGGGAAGATTTTAATGTGTAGATTGAAAGCTTCAATCCCTGGCCCTGTTCTTCCTTTAGACTAGAGGGAAGAGTAGTCCGAATGTTCTCGTCACCTTTATGGATGAAGTGATACCTTCATGCTAGAAGAGTTTGGGAAAAGAATTCTCAGGAATTGTACAATTATTAATCAAGTGTCAGTACATCAAGAAAAAGAATGAGAAAAGGAATAACAGCTATCCCTGGATTATTTGATCTATTCTGGCTCAAAGGCAAAGCTATTATATTTTCAAAAGAGAAGAGAGATTAGCTCCTAAGTTGTTATATTCAAGAACTATTCCAGTTTCAGGCAAGATTTATTTTGCTTAATGTTTCTCCTTTTATAGAAGCCAGACCTTTCCCTTCACTGGCTGCTGCAAACCTTAACTTAGGTTATGACCGCAATTTATATGATAAAAGGGCCGTAAATGCAAAATTTAGGGGGAGTGATTTTTTAAAAAATGCATAAAGCTTTGAAAAATACATCATAGATTATAGGTGGAAGCTGAATTAAAGTTTTTCAAAGAGGAAAGAGACTTACCAGGTCATCTGTTTATTACCCAGAGTACATTAAACTATTTTCCAGCCTTATCAGATTCATCATGTGGCTAAGTATGCTTCTTATTTCTACTTGGTTGTGCTTATTTTAAACGTTACAATCCATCACTCTCAAAATTATTACTTTATACTTATTCAACCTTTCATAGAGTCAGTCTCTAAAATTAAAAAAATGCTCTTTTCATGTGGAAAAAAGTGTCTTACCTTTAGGATGAGGATTTTTTTCCCCCCTTAAATTCGAGATACAGCTTCGGTAAGCATAAAATTGCTGCAGTTCCAACGTTTACCACCAGGTGCAGCAGACAGACTGTCTTTTCTTGGTTCACATAACTGAGAAGTCCAGTGGTAGGGTGGGTGTTGGGACTGTTGAACTGGTAATGGCTCAGTGATATCCTTACCTGATATTTTTTTGTCATTGTTTTGCCATGTGCATTTTTATTGAAATTGTTGACTCTCCTTTGTAATACAGTATGGCGTCCAACAAGGCCTATGGTTATATCCAGAGAGAGAGAAAGAGAGCATGCATCTCTTTCTTTACCAGTGAACAACTTTGATCATTTATCTGTCCCTCACTCCCCCTCCTTGTCTTCCTGAGCAATCACTGGGCAATGAGGATGGGTCTGTGTTGATGGGCTTAGGGTAAATTGAGCTCCTTGATAGAATAGAGGTGACATCAGTCTCACCCAACCATGTGGCAGCAACACAAAGTTAGGGATGAAATGGATACAGAAGTGAGGGCAATCGCTGCATTCAATGTACTCTTGTAGCTTCTCCTTCCTACAAATTGTAGTAGTAGAAAGATTCTGGTTATCTGTGAGGTACTCTGTAGCTGCCATTTATACTTTCTCTGTTGCTCTGTGCTCAGAGAGGCCTGCTGGTGGAAGTGATCACTTCTACTCCTGTTAAATAGAATTGCAGCTTTCCACGATGGGCCAAAGGAAGCCTCCTGCTGCAAGGACAGTGGAGGAGACAGGGAGGAAAATAATGATGCTTTTAGGGGACACAGCAGGTAATAAAATTGGGACCTTCATTTGGGGACTAAGAAGATCATATTAGATTCTCAAATTTAAAAGTCACATCTCCAAAGAGAAGAGACAGCAGTGAAATAATCTAGCTATGCTTTGGTGGCTGAAATACACATATGTGGATATATATGTGTGTGTTTGTGTGCGTATATATGTATGCATATATATATATTTTTTATGTGTGTGTGTGTACATGTTACACACAAACACACAGAAAATTTCAATTTAGGAAGAGAAAGTTGGTTAAAAACCCTATCTTATCCATCCTTCCACTTAACTTTTAGGTCTTTTTGGATCATGGTTTGGGATTGTAAAGTGGTTTGTAGTTTTGCTAGAAGGTTGATGACATTTTGGACAGAGAGAAGTGAAGAATGTGAGTGTGGAAAGCTGAAATGGGTCTTGAAGATGATCTCCTCCAGTTTTCCTTTCCCCAGTCAGAGGTACAGGAATAGACGCTGAGAAGCGTTAAGGTAGCTTACTCAGGACTCCCCAGTTACTAAGGGAGTAAGTGTGAAATTGAACTGCAGATTCCACTTTCTCCATTTCAGCGCTTAGCTATATTTAGTTTTCTGTGGTAGGAAAATGTGTTTGTTATGTCAGCTGAAAAATGATGAGGTTCATAAATTTGGAACAGAGAACTTTATTTCTCAGAAAGGGTTGCAGCCTGCAGGGTGGCCATTCTGACAGGTGGGGAAGCGTAGCCTCTGGTTAGAAGCCAGAAACAGACATGTCAA
This sequence comes from Rhinopithecus bieti, assembly GCF_001698545.2. Lineage (NCBI taxonomy): Eukaryota > Metazoa > Chordata > Mammalia > Primates > Cercopithecidae > Rhinopithecus > Rhinopithecus bieti. Next base: position 1,237,706 of record NW_016817195.1, on the reverse strand, counting down.
GGGTAGGAAGAATAACACAGGGATTTATACTGAATGAGGTGGCCAAATACACATATTCAGTAAGCTATAGGAGCAGTCATGAATATTTATGAAAGGAGAAACATGCGCATGCTCAATTGAGCTTCATGCTGCCTCATAGGACCCATGTTCAAAAAATGGCAGCATTAGGATGATCCAAGGGTGGTGTTTTCAGTCATCTGCTGTCAAAAGGTGAAGCAGAGGACATGAAAACCTTCACTGCGTATCCTCTGTAGACTGGCCAGAACCACTCTGTGGTCAGTGGTCTCTTATCAGGAAGGAATGCTGGTGGATTGAATTGTCAGAACCACAGAAAGGAGGGGCAGCGTCAGGCACTTGGTTGATATCAGTGGTGCGGTCTTTTGAAAAGGCTTATTTCTCTTTAACCCTTGTGGAAGAAAGTGAGGGAGGGGTATAACAAGGCACGCCCACCCTCCTTTCCTGTCATGGCTGGGAAATCAGCTTCCAAGGTTTTTCTGGAGTCCACTTGACCAAGAGGGCGGGTCTGTTCATTTGGTAGGGAGTCTTATAATTTTATTTTTATTTTTCAGTTATAATTCTCTTTAACAAAAAGGGCTATTTGAATCTTCTCATTTCTTGATACAGAATTTTGACAGTCAACCTTTGCTTATGATTCTTTGATAAATGGGCAATGGGAGGTGGGAAACATAGCGGGATCTTAAAATTGTTTTGCATTAAATAAGATTAAGATCTTAAATATATAATCCCTTTTTTTCTTGTACTGTTGGTAGGATTATGCTATGCATGAAAGGAGGAGAATCAATGCCTTTTAAAATTTATTATTCAGAATTTTCACTAATTTAGACTGATCTTCAGTGATAATTAAGGTAAATATGCTTTGTATGAAAACCCTAAAAACCAATGAGCGACAGTAAGGCACAAAGGTCTATAGCTGTCTGTCTGTCTTTTGCCTGGGGTTGAGCCACATAAAGCCACACAGACTCAAAGGATAGTGCTGCCTCTCTTTTCACTACATTCTCTGTTGAAAGGCGATACTCATGTTTTCTCCACTCTTTCCCTGCTCCCAAAATCCTGCAAGAAATAACCTTTATGGCCGAGATGGCTTGGTCATGGAATTGTGTGTAACATGGGACGTTGAATGAATGAATGAGTGACTCAGAAGAAGCAGTTATGGATTTATTGACACCAGAGGCTCTTGATGCCAAGAAGTGAACACATGGCTTCTAAGGTGCTCCCAGATTGTGTAGAACCACCAATGAACTTTAGAAAGAACACTGGTCTTTTATTATACGTCCAGATTATGTAAGGCACAAGTCTTTTCATGATCTGTGAGATCTGGGAGTTATTGGTGCAGATCTGAGATCTGGGAGTGGTACAAATTGTAGTGATGTTATTAGCATAAAAATCACTTTTGATTGACTTGTATTACAATGGAAATTCTTGTGTTAGGGCATGTACCCTTAGCCTGTCCAGCGCTCCAATCTTCTCATTACTCTCTTCAGAAACCCAGCTGTGAAGCACCATCTGTCAGCAGCCGCAGCAGCATCTGTCTCTGTGTCAGCTGGCATCTGTGTTAACTCTTGCACAATTGCCTAAAGGCCTGTAGGTGGGTGTGTGAGAAGGGGAGGCTCTGCCCTGGTGCCTTTAGTGACATATTGCCTGCTCTTTTAGACTTGAAACCACCGGTGCTGGGGTGCCAAGTGCCTGCTTTTTCACAAGCTGGGGGACTCTTTGAGATTTCTAGCATTCCATGATACATTCAATCTTACTTGCTCATCTTTCTTTTCTACCTGTAATAATACTGCCATACAATGAAACTTGAACAGATGATCATTTGAGAGACTCAGGGTAGGATTTTCTGCTATTTAATTATGTAGAAAATAATGTTGGAGTATCTACTGGGTTGAAGAGTGTCCTCTTCCTCACTCCGCAATGTATGTCCTTCCTGGAACATCAGCATGTGACCTTATTTGGAAATAGGGTTGTTGCACATAAAATTAATTTTAAGATGGGGGCATACTGAGTAGGGTGACCCCTGATCTAATATGACTGATGTCCTTATGAAAAGAGACACAGAGGCACACAGAGGGAAGACAGCCATATAATGACTGAGACTGCACCTGGAGTTCTGCTGGCACAAACCAACAAATGCCAAGGATTGCTGGCAACTACAAGAAGTGAAGACAGAGGCATGGATCAGAGTCTCCATGGAGTCCTTGCAGGGAGCATGACCCTGATGACACCTTGATTTCAGACTTTAGCTTTCAAAACTGTGAGATAATAAATTTTTATTATTTTCAACCACCCAGTTAGTGGAAACAAATATGGAGTACATTACAGCATGTCATCACGGGGACTCTGTAGGTAGTTTGGAGGTTCTACACATAGCCATTGTGTAAAAACTCTCGTTTCTTGGTGGGTGGCACAGATTTGAATGGTGCTGGTAAGGAAGGGATAGTGCTTATTAGAAAATGTTATGGACCAGGGATATTCCATTAGGAATACATTTCTAGTTTATTCATGCAGTTACTTCTCTTATTTCAACACAGTTAACATACCCAGCACAGTCCTACTTTTGAGGATGTGGGAGGGGACAAGGCAGACATGGAGCCTACCCTCATGGAGTTGACCATCAAGTGCAGAAGACAGGATTGATTGTTTCCAATCAACCTAAATATTTTTATTACCAGTGTTGTAAAAAGCAGTCATATGAAGCAATAATGAAGTTTGTGAACAAAGTAGTATTTGGATGTTGGTCAACCCTTTGACCTTGAACAAGTATCTTCAGATCCCAAGTACCTTTACCCTCCCTGCCAAAAGAAGAAGAAAATACTCTTAAAAAAGAAAATAAAACAGTGTTTGTGAATGTCACTTAAGGATCCCATTTTGAAACTTAAGCATACTGGATTTTTAAAAATTTATTTTTATTTTTTAGAGACAGGGTCTCTCTGTCACCTAGGCTGGAGTGCAGTGGCACCATCATGGCTCACTGCAGCCTCAAACACGGGGGCTCAGGTGATCCTCTGGCCTCAGCCTCCCAACTAGCTAGGACTACAGGTGCACACCGTCACACCCGGCTACTTTTTTAAGTTGTGGTTTTTGTCAAGACATGATCTCGCTATATTGTCCAGGTTGGTCTTGAACTCCTAGCCTCAAATGATCTTCCTGCCTCAGCCTCCCAAAGTGTTGAGATTACAGGCAGGAGCCACTGCCCAACGTCATACTGCATTTATGTTTCATTCTATTTTTCTGTCTGTGTTTTATCTCCCTAGCCTAATATGAACTGTGTCTTGTTTTTTTTTTAGTGCTAACCATAATCCTTTGCATACAATAAGTTTAGCCTGTATTCGTTGAATTAAATTGAATTATTGATTAAGAGTATTATTAGAGAGGATGATTAATAGCTAATTCATTATTTATTATGTGTGTACCATCCCAAGCAATTTACTTATTTACTTAACTTTTTTCCCTTGATACTTCTATGAGGCTATCTTGACTATTACCCATTTTACAGATGAGGAAACTGAGGTATGGAAAATGTAAGGAACTTCCTGAAGCTCAGCTAGCCAGTTGTCAAAGCCAGAATTCAGGCCCAAGCCTTACTTCTGGCTCCATGCCCTCCAGGGTGCTGCATGAGGCATGCCAAAGACTTTCAGCCTCCTGCTACCTTCTCTGGGTTTAAGAGGACTATATGGGGCCAGGTGCGGTGGCTCATGCCTGTAACCCCAACATTTTGGGAGGCTGAGGCGAGTTGGTCACTTGAGGCCAAAAGTTCGAGACCAGGCTGGCCAACATAGTGAAACCCTGTCTCTACTAAAAATTCAAGTTAGCTGGGCATAATGGCACATGCCTGTAATCCCAGCTTCTCAGGAGGTTGAGGCACAAGAAGCATTTGAACTCAGAAGGCAGAGGTTGTAGTAAGCTGAGATCCAGAAAGTAGAGGTGGCAGTGAGCCGAGATTGTACCACTGCCCTGCAGCCTGGGCGACAGAGTGATACTCTATCTCAGCAAAAATAAAAGGGAGGACTGTGTGAAAGTCATGTTCTTTTCCTCTTTTTGTTATTAGCTATTACATCCTCTAGGAATAATGCACAATGGATTGATTTTAATTGAGATTTTGTCTAAGAAAATCCTTCTCCACCAAGAAAAGTTGGTATGTGGAATGATTGCTGATTAACTTAGATGACTTCTATTTTTTTTTTTTTTTTTTTGAGACAGAGTCCTGCCCTGTCACTCAGGCTGGAGTGCAATGCCATGATCTTGGCTCACTGCAACCTCTACCTCCCGAGCTAAAGAGATTCTTATACCACAGCCTCTGAAGTAGCTAAGACTACAGGCGTGTGCCACCACACCCACCTAATTTTTGGATTTTTAGTACAGACAAGGTTTCGCCATGTTGACCAGGCTGATCTCGAACTCGTGACCTCAAGTGATCCACCCACCTCAGCCTCCCAAAGTGCTGGGATTACAGGTGTGAGCCACCACACCTGACAGATGACTTCTATTCTTCCTCTGTTTACCGTTTAGCTAACTCGACTGAAATGATTTCTATCCTTCAGGGCCCTGTGTGTGTTAAAGTAGGAATTTCCATTTCACATTATCATTTTGCTTGTGTGGTGTTGAGTGGGACAGTCCTTCCAGCTCTATCCATCTCAGTTGAGGCTGCAGCTCTGGCCTTTCCCACAGAGAAAGTGATGAGTCCCCATTCAGGCAAGAAGGGGAATCCCCCAGGCATCCACTGGCTGTTGAAGAGGGGGGCTTTGCAGCAGGTGTGTGCGGAGATCCTGTGATCTGCATCTGCTCTGTTAGCATTTGTGACATCTGCTGCTTTGCTGTTCTGAATTCACTGTGGCCAGTAGCACCGGCCGTATAGCCCTGCCCAGAGGTAACACTATACTCGGTGGAATCCTTTCCCTAAACCCAAGCTCTCTGCCTGTCCTGGGGCTGCAACAGGGCTGTAAATGGCCCTCGAGGAGTTGCTGACTCATCAGTGGGACTGTCTTCTTTCTCTCCTGGAAGACTGCTGTGTGCCTTGTTCCTCTGCTCCAGCCACAGAGCTGGGTCTGATTTCAGCTGGAAACAACAAGCAGTAGTAGTTCAAAAGTGAAAAACCACAAGCAGTCAAATTCTAGCACTCCGTCACTGCAGCAGCACTCACAATAGCCCAAAGATGGAAGCACCCCAAGTGTTCATCAGCAGATGAATGAATAAACAAAATATGGTATACACACAGAGTGGAATATTATTTAGCCATGTAGAGGAATGAAACATGGATATATGAAACAATGTGGGTGAACCTTGAAGACATTATGCTAGGTAGAATAAACTAGACACAGAAAAACTAATATTGTGTAATTCCACTTGTATGAAATATATAGAACAGGCAAATTCATAGAGATCAAAAGCAGATTAGACATTACTAGGGGCTAGGGGAGGGAGGAATTAGCAGTTATTATTTAGTGGTTACAGAGAGCTTCTGTTTGGGGTGATGAAAACATTTTGGAAATAGTGAAGATGGTTGCATACATTATGAATGTAATTAATGCCATTGAATTATATCCTTACAACAATTACAATGGCAAATTTTGTGTTATGTACATTTTACCACAATTTAGAAAAAATTTAAAATAGCAAGCACCCTAAACCAGATCTTGCTTCTGAATGGTGGCTTCACTTTGTCATTTGGCAATGGAGCAAATGCTAAAATACGTCCTTGGCCTTCTTAGACTGGACGTAAACCCAGTAGAATAACAGCATCTTAGGGGAAGAGACCCTGTCCCAAGTCAAGTGCTGATGTGAAGTACATGCTCAATTATTGTAAAATATATGTGTGTATCTGATTGTCACATACTACACCTTACATTTTTATCTGTCAATTAATTATTTTAAAATTACAAAAAGAAGAGGCTGATAGAATTGACTCAGCTGGTCCCATGTAACCGGGCATGGTTAATCTTATGAAGGTTTCATAGTTCATCCTTTGAAGTATACTACCTCACTAGAGGACTATCTTTTTTTCCCCTATTTTATAGGTTTTTTTGATCAGTTTTGTTTTTAGAGGTTAACTCTGACCCGTTATCCTAGAAGGCCTTTATCGTGTCTTCATGCTGTGACTCTAGCAGAACACACACGCACGTGCACACACACACACACACAATGTACATGTATGTGTGTATGATTATGTATATTCTCATGCTTGCATAAGCACAGTGACGTAGCAAGACAGCAGCTGTGGCGGGAATTCTCCACTCTATGTGTAGGCATTGAGGTCATGGCTTATAGCAATTTTAAAGAATTCATCTGTAGACTGTGTCCTGGATCACTCCAGTTAAAGACATGGGTATCTTGCTCAGTGGCCCTGAGACCACTTATTAGGCGGTTTGGTTTAAAGGAAGTACCAGTTAGGACATTCAGTGTAAAGAAAGTACTCGTTAGGACATTCGGTGTAAAAAAAGTACCAGTTAGAACATTCAGTGGCTTGAAAGGAAGAAAGGAAGACATGACTTTAGCAGTTTCCTATCCTGCCCTCTCCTTCCTCAGCCCCTGCTTCTAATCTTTGCCAGGTGGAACAAAGAATACCAGACGCAAAAACAAAGGACACTGTCCCATGTTTTTTTCTCACAAAAAAATGAAGCAGAGTGCTCAGGATTCTCTGCCTTCACATCCCGCCCCACTTGAAGGCCTCCACCCCTGGAGAAGTCATCTATTTAATCAGTCCCCTTTGGCTTCAAAGAGCTAGTACACTTTTACAATAGGTATTCAGTTTCTTTCCAAAAACTAATATGCACCTGGGCCAGGAATTAAGCCAGATCATTGTTTGAGGTAACTGATGTTATATTATTCTGTAGGGACAGACATTGAACTGTGGATCAAAGAAGATAAGAAATTATTTCAAGAGACCAGTCAGGAAAATAAAAGTGAATTCAAGAGTTCAGCTCACAAATATGACCCACTATTCCCTTGATCTGATCCTGAGATCTTGAAAAAAAATTCCCTTACCTTTGGTATGGACATTTAGTATTAAATCAGGTTTTCATGGTGCACCAGCAGCATTGAAAATAAGACAGTGGAGAGAAGCAGAAAATAAGGGGCTGAGGCCTCCACGTGGGTCCGTGTACTTATGTGTGGATTTCGTGTTAGAAGTCAGCAGCTGTAATCCGTGTGATCAATGCAGTGCATATGATCTGGAATAGATATCATGAATTGGTTTTGCAAGAGATGTCTTAGATTCTTAAGAGTGTTGGTAACCATACGACCCCATTGATTTGTTTTCTATTACACTCTTTATTTTGGTTGTGTCATAATATTAATAAATTAACTGTCTTGTTTTAAATAGCTGCATTTGCAAAATCAGTGTGAGCACTAGAAATGAGAAAATAGAAGAAACTTCGTTTTGCATGGTACCTATGGGAATTCTTAAGTTAAAAGGAACTTAAAGTCCCTCACTGAAAGGACTCCCCGTTAAATGAACATTGTCTTCAAACAGTAGGAAAACCTGGCACGCTCTAACAGACAGCCCAGAGGAATGCGTGATAGGAAGACAAGACCAGGACATTCTTCTGCTAACATTGCTGAGTTAATAGTGTGTCCCATTTGACCAAAATTATCGATCCACCAGCTGATTTCAGTGGCTCAGAATTGTGTGTGTGTATGTTAGCCTATTACAGATAACATTTACCAAACTTAGTGTGTTCATTTCCCCTTGCTTTGATGTTTATTTGTATTTGATACCTAATTGTTTGTTCATTTGTCTTCCTTTGGGCCTTTAGCCCACTTGCGAGGAAATTAAAGAAAGTGCAAAATTTTACTTTACCAAATCCAACCAGCACAGTTCCAATGTATTAATGGCCCCTAATGGGGGTTTAGCTGTTGGTCAAATAAACAAATAAACTTTCATGTATGTAAAGCAGTTAGAAAGAGCGGATTTTTCCTGGATATTTAAATTATGTATAATTTATGTCATATATAATATTTATTTTATTTATGTAACAGTAAAATAATTATTTTACTTTTCCTTTCTTAATTTCTGATATAAATTGAACAAATGGGTCAATATTAATAACTCACAGGGTGGGTTCTCACAGGCATCGGTCATGGTTTCATGCTTTACCTGCCAGGGCTCATTTTTTTCTCATAGCAGCCTCTCCCAAACCCTGCAGGGTGGGTACTGTCCTCCCCATTTTTGGTAGAGGTAATGGCTGTCTTTTGTTTGCATGTGCATATCTTTATTTTATGGTTGAGACAAGAGTGCTTAGAAAGTTTGAGAGATGTTCACCTGGGCATGTTGCATCACTCCAATTTCACACGAAGCAGGCAGCCCTGATGGGTGATGTAACAGTGGCTGATGTTTATTACACACTCCTTAGTATGCTACTCACTGGGCTGCTCATTTCACCTGCATCATCCCGGGTTCTCAATACAGCTAATGGAGCGGTCAAGCCACTGCCTGCTTCTCACACTTGATGAATCAGAGCCATCTGAAGGGCAGGTTGAGGCACAGGTTCAACCCCCAGAGTTTTCTCCATTTAAGGGGAGGGAGATGAGGCTTCAGCCTTTGAAGTGGGAATGCCAAAGAATTTGTGGACATATTCTAAAACCAACACAGCTTAGTTATTGCTGGTAGTAGAGTGTCTTTTGCGAGTGAATGTGCTGGTCTTTTATTCTAGTCAAGCATCCTTTCATTTGGTCTATCACTGTGCCAGTGTTTCTTATTGTTTCCTAATGCCAAGGTCTGAGTGTGCCTCCCAATTGGCCCTGACGTGACAATCTGCTCTCTCGCTGTGGCTAATAGAAGCATCTCACTCCACTGTGTTGACTCCCTAAGGCAAGCACCCAACAAACTTTCCTTGACTTGTGATCATGTCAGTGCCCCCATGAAACCCAGGTGACTCCAGAAGCTGCAGCGAAGACTGCCCTGAGCTGGACTGTGCTACCCAGCAGCTTGATGTAGCCATGGTTCTAGCTGCTGGCTGAGCAGTCTGAGAGCAGCTGCTCTGCAGCATCCTTAGCATAGGGAGTGAGGTGACAGCAATTCTACAGCCTCCGGAGTTGCTCTCTCTGTTAGTCTGTTTTCACGCTGCTGATAAAGACATACCTGAGACTGGGTAATTTACAAAGAAAAAGAGGTTTAATGGACTCACAGTTCCACATGGCTGGGTAGGCCTCACAACATGGTGGAAGGCAAAAGGCACATCTTACATGGCAGCGGGCAAGAGAGAGAATGAAAGTCAAATGAAAGGGGGAAACCCTTGTAAAACCATCAGATCCTGGCCGGGCGCGGTGGCTCAAGCCTGTAATCCCAGCACTTTGGGAGGCCGAGACGGGCGGATCACGAGGTCAGGAGATGGAGACCATCCTGGCTAACACGGTGAAACCCCGTCTCTACTAAAAAATACAAAAAACTAGCCGGGCGAGGTGGCGGGCGCCTGTAGTCCCAGCTACTCGGGAGGCTGAGGCAGGAGAATGGCGTAAACCCAGGAGGCGGAGCTTGCAGTGAGCTGAGATCCAGCCACTGCACTCCAGCCCGGGCGACAGAGCGGAGCCCCCCCAAAAAAAAAAAAAAAAAAAAAAAAAACCATCAGATCCTGTGAGACTTATTCATTGCCACGAGAACCGTGTGGGGGAAACCGCACCCATGATTCAGTTATCTACCACCGGGGAGTCCCTCTCAGAACACGTGGGAATTTTGGGAGCTAAAATTCAAGGTGAGATTTGGATGGGGACCCAGCCAAACCATATCACTCTCCCTTATCCAACACACCCTCTTTTTTCTCAGAAGAATCCCAGAGAGGGAAACCAAAGTCCAATCTGGCTGCTCCCCTCCTGTGCCTCTCTTGCCCCTGGTCTTTTCCAGTGTCACTATAGGGTGGCTTCCTGTGCTCTTCACACCACCTCCCTCTTATCTGGACTTTCCGTATGTACAACTCTAGGGTCTAATCTGACATTCTCACTCTTGATTTTCTAAAGGGGCCGAGAATGTAGGCAGTTCCATCCTGAGACAATAGCTTGACTTGCAAGAACATCGTCATACTGCAGACTTCTGCTTTTGAATATTAGAAACTGAATATTCCCCTTGTTTTTTCCCTGTGAATTCCTTCTGTAACATTTCTTCTCTGAGCACCACCCTCCCCGCCTCCCTCTCCACTTGAACTCAACAAGGAGATGATTATTGCTTCCAGAAGCAGGGCAGAAGAGCATATCATAGTATCTCAACATAGGATCCTACAAAGATTGTTGGGTATTTCCTAGGTGCTCACAATATCTTAAGTACAGAAACTGAATTATTTTTCTACAAAGATTTGTTGGATATTTCGTAGGTGCTCACTCTATCCTAAATACTCAAACTGAATTATTTTATTTAATTTTCACAATAACCCTATGAGGCAGGAATTGACCCTCCACCTCATCCCATTTGCAGCTGAAGAAACTCAAGAAACTACAATAGAGAGGGTCTAATAATTTGCCCAAAACTAATAATTGGCCAATCCAGATATAAACCCAGGCCTCTTCACTCCAGATCCTCTATGCTACCTATCCCCATCTACATGGAAGCGGGCCGCAAGCTGCAACATCATATGTAATACAAGATGATACAGTGTCAGTCCTCATTATTTGTGGATTTCATGTTTGAGAATTTGCCTACTTGCTAAAATTTATGCGTAATCACCACATCAACTCTTGAGGCACTTTAGGGTCACTCACAAATACATGCAGAGCGGTGAAAAATTTGTGTTGTGCGATGCATACCTTCCCAGATGAGATTTGTGTTGTGCAATGCACACCTTCCCAGATGAGGCTGAACATGGTGACACTCTGCCTTCCTGTTTCAGCTCTCCTACTATGCACAGTGTTCTTTTTGGGGTCCATTTGTTGCCTTTTTTTTTTTTTTTGCTTTTGTACTTTTTGTTGCTGTTTTCATTAAGACGACCCCCAAGTGTAGTGTTGAAGAGCTGTATATTGTTCCTAAGTGTAAGAGGGCTGTGATGTTACCAATATGTGTCAGATAAGCTTTGCTCAGACATGAATTACAGTGCCATTGGCATTGAGTTCCATGACAGCGCATCAACAATATGTATTAAATAAGATATCTTTAAATAGAAACACACAAAAACCAAATTGATGTGTTGATCAGTTGATAAAAATGTGAGCAGAGGCTCATAGGAACCTAACTCTGTTTCCCTTTGGGGCAATGATTTGCTAATTTAGTGTTTATGGTTACTTGAGGGAACTTAAATATCTCAAGTTATGAGAATTAACTGTATTGGCCAGGCATGATGGCTCTTGCATGTAATCCCAGCACTTTGGAAGGCCAAGGTGGGAGGATTGCTTGAGGCCAGGAATTTGAGACCAGCCTGGGCAACATAATGAGACCTCATCTCTACAAAAAAAAAAAAAAAAAAAAAAAAAAAAAAGGGGGGGGGGGGGGGGCCCCGTAGTTCCAGTTACTTGGGAAGCTGAGTCAGGAGGATCACTTGAGCCCAGGAGGTTTAGTCTACAGTGAGCTGTGATGGTGCCACTACACTCCAGCTTGGGCAACAGAGTGAGACACATTTCAAAAAAAAAAAGAAAACAAAAATAAAAACAAAATATCGATTTACTTATTTAGTTAATTAAATTCTCAGGTATTTTAAAATGTTTTACTTATCAAAGGACATAGATTTTCAATGGTGGTGATATTGCTCCTAAGGGGACACAATACAGCCCCGCAAGAAACACTGTATTAAGCAGAATCACATACATAGTACATAAGAGATATACAGTATATCTGTGGTGGTGCGATTTCATTGGGGGTGGGGTACTTAGGAAAAAAAGTCTAAACAGTTTCCTTGGAGGGTTAAATAATGAGAAAATGATTGAGAAATACTGTCGTAGGGCATAATGACTATTTAATAAGAGAAAGCATGTAAAGCATTTATTAGAGTGCTCAATGAAACATGCACTTATTGTTAGCTATTATTATAAATAACATTATTATTTGTTTCCTCAACCTTATACTCTTTTTTCATAAACAAGCAATTTTTAAATTGGAGTTTGCAGCCCTTTGAGGGATCAGCACACATGTTCTCATGTGTGTCTGAGAATTTTCTCTGAAATTTGTAGTTTTATTTTGTGCTTTCATTTTCATGATAATCTTAAAAATAATGAATAGCTGTGTATTGGTTCCCCTTTATAAGAGAGTCCTGCCATGAGTTATGTTGTCCAAGTTTCCCCATGTTTAAAGGAAGGCGCTTTATTCCAGTGGTTGTAGATGAATAAGCAATCAAAGAGCAGTCTTAAAAGTGTGGCTGATACAGTCAGATTCAATGAAAGCCACCCAATGCCATCTGTTTGTAGGAGGGAAGGGTTCCCTGAGTTGAGGAAAGTGATATGCAAGTGAGTCCTCACGCAGCCTGGAGTGGGCACGTGCATGCCAAAACCAAGAGAACATTGGCTTTAGCAGCGAGTACTGTATTTAAATTTTGAACGACAGTTTAATCTCAGCAAAATAACATCATCCATCGTGTTAAACTAATGCCGTTAATTTGAATGTTATGGATTTTATTGTTTTTACATTTAATTTGTTATTTTGTTTTAGTTTTATTGTTGAGTCAGAGCTAGAGCATATGGAGTTTATTTCTAGTTTTCCATTTGCACATCACTAAGCAACAATATCATAAAAATAATTTAAGTCTACGTATTGATGTTGCACAATAATGTTATTTGCCTTATTAAATGGAGTGGTTTGGATTATAGAGGTTTGAGGAGTGAAGTAATGAACTCAAAGAATTATAGATTGAGCTGCTAGGAATAGGTTTTCCAGCAGTTTCCCCTACCAGATATGGACACTGAGGCTGCAGGGAGAGAAGTGAATGTCAAAGGTCAGAAAGCAAGAGAGTGGTAGACTGGGGTCAGAGGCCAGGTGGACATACTTCTAACTAGGTGCCCAGTCTGCCATATCAACCAACTTCCAAAGATGAACCATGGCAGATAGATGGCCACAGCTACCAGAACACAAAGGCTGGTTAGGCAAAAACAAATGGACAATTACTGCATTGTTTTGGTTAATTCTGAGGGTAGAGGTTGTGGAAGGGGTGGGGACAAAGGGAATAACGGATTTGTTCAGAGCCTAAGTCCCAATGAGCAATGGGCGATAGTGAGAGGAAATGATGGCCATGTTTCTAAGTTCCCTGATACTCCCATCAGTAATATCACCTGAGCCATTCCCTCCTCAAGTGATATTAACCATCAGCCTGGATTGTTCTGTGACTTTCATCATAAGCAAACAAAACTCCAAAGTCTGAGGAGTTCTACTCTGTATGAATTTGGACTGTAAGCTTATGCTACTTAACTAGAGTTCTGTACTGTCTTAGTCCATTCGGGCTGCTATGACCAAACACCATAGACTGGGGGGCTTATAAACAACAGAAATGTATTTCTCACGGTTCTGGAGATAAGTCAAAGATCAAGGTGCCGGCAGATTTAGTGTCTGGTGAGGATGCACTTCCTGCTTTATAAACAGTCTTCTGCTGTGTCCTCATGTGGCAGAAAGCAAGGAAGCTCTGTGGGATGTCTCATAAGAGCACTAAGCAGAGTCCTCATGACCTAACCACTTCCCAAAGGCCCCGCCTCCTTATGCCATCACCTTGGGCGTTAGGATTTCATCATGTGAATTCTGGAAGGACATAAACATTCAGTTCATTGCATTTACCACGGGGAAGAAAAGACTGTTGGAAAAGGATGTTTCTCAGCTGCACGTAAGAGTTTTGATCATCACTTGTGGAGCAAAAAGAATTCATCTGTGATATAACTAGTTGGTCATTAGCGATAGCTTTCTTTTGTTTTGTTTTGTTTTGGTTTGGTTTTGAGACGGGCTCTCACTCTGTTGTCCAGGCTGGAGTGCAATGGCACAATCTTGGCTCACTACAATCTCCGCCTCCCGAGTTCAAGCGATTCTCCTGCTGCAGACTCCCAAGTAGCTAGAATTACAGGCATGTGCCCCCACGCCCGGCTAATTTTTCTATTTTTAGTAGAGATGGGGTTTCATGATGTTGGCCAGGCTAGTTTTGAACTTTTGACCTTAAGTGATCCATGCATCTCAGCCTCCCAAAGTGCTGGGATTACAGGCGCGAGCCACCGTGCCCGTCCAGCAATAGCTTTCTATTGCTGAATAAAAACATTACCACAAACTTAGCAGCTTAACATAGGAGCACTTATTATTCCACAGTTTCCTGGAATCAGAGTTCTGAACCTGCATTAGCTGGATCTTTTGTTTGGGTCTCACGGTGCTGCAGTGAAGCCACTGGCCAGGGCTGGGCTGTCCTCTGATGCTCACAGTCCTCTTCAGTGCTCACTTGGTTGTTGCCAGAACTCATTTTCTTGTCGCTATAGAACTGACGGGGGGAGGGGGGGGCTTGCTGCTTCGAAGACAGCAGGAAGGGTCTGTCTCCTCCAGGCCGTCTTTTAAAGTATTCACCTAATTAGGTCAGGCCCACCCAGAATTATCTCCCTTGTCATTAATTCAGTTAACTTCTTAGGGACTTTACATCTGCAAAATGCCTTACCTTCACCACAGCCTATTGGTTAGAGGCCAGTCACAGGTTCAACCCACTCTCAAGGTGGAGGAGATGATGCGGACCTGGCTACCGTGAGGGTGTCTTAGGAATCTTCCCACCACAGTCAGTAGGTTTCTCCATAAAGTGTGGTTCATATTTACAGACTTTCATGTAATATTTGAAGAATGTTTCATGTGATATTTGAAAAATGTTTAGTAATATTAATGTATATGACTATATTAAAGGTTAGAAGGGATCTCAGCCTTGAGCTAAGATTATTTAGACCAGGGCTTCTCACCTTTGGTACTATTGAGATTTGGGCTGGATAATTCTTTCTTGTGGGGACTGCCCTGTGCATTCTAAGATGTTTAGCAACATGCTTGGCCTCTACCCACTAGATGCTAGTAGCACCTTCCACTCATTTGTGACAACCAAAAATGATATCAGATATTGCTAAATGTCCCCTTGAATGAAAAATCATCTCTAGTTGAGAACCACTGTGTTAGAAAATGAGATGTTTTGTTGTGTTTTGTTTTTGAAGGAGGACCTATTAAGCAGGGAATTCGTTTTTTGATGTGATGCAGCCATTTGGAGTTAGCAGGCTCTTGCTCCTCTGATTATGCCTTATTCTTTGCTTGTTTCCTTTATTGAAAAATGCATAATTTATAGTTGCAAATAAAAAATTAATGCAGGAGATGTGTTCCCCACGTGTACTTTCTTATTCACATCTATGCCAAAAAGAGATTATGTTATCATATTTGACTATGTTTTATAATCTTGTCTGAGTTTATAGTCAAGCTATATTATAAGAGGACTTTACTTCTACTATAACATGGATCATATTTCCCAAAAGATATTTAATGCATAAGGCAAAAAAACTTAATAAACTCCATTCTTTGTATTATAGCTGCTTTCTTGGAAATTAGTGATATGGCTTGGTGTGGGACCGTGTAGAAGGCATGGTCCAGGTCTGAAATTACAAATCTCAAAAGCTGCTCATTCCTGTTTCTTCCAGGTAAAGGCAGCTCGAGCATCTCATCTGACGTGAGTTCAAGTACAGATCACACACCCACCAAAGCCCAGAAGAATGTGGCTACCAGCGAAGGTAGGCAGCTGGTCTTCATTATCTCTCTTTTTTTCTTCACAGGGCTGGCTATTTTTGGAAGAGAAATAAAGTGTGGGAGCATTAGTTCTATTCTCCTGAGTGGGAGCATATGAGATCCTTAAAAATTAGAATGTTCAGAGTCTCCTAAGTTTTTTTGTTGCTGTTGTTGCACTGCAGTTACTGTTCATGAGAATTGATTTGATGGGATTCAAGTGCCACAATTATAAGGCAAATGTTGTTGTTTTGTGAAAATGGAATAGGCTGAATTAGGGGAAGGCTTTACAATATCATATACCTTGTCTTTCAGTATAAAAAATGGTATTATTTTAAAATCCTTGTGCTGCAGTTGAATATTCCTAGAGGAGCTTTCAAAATAGGCACACCTGGAATTCGAGATTTTGACAGTGGGTTATCATAGTCATGTTATTTGTATAACTTGAGTTAATCTCCAAAATTTGGGAGTAGGAAAAAAGGAGGTTTCTTGATTATTATTATTTAAAGAATATGTAAGAGGTCCTCCCTGTCAGGACAAAGATTGGTCGCAGTGATATTCTTGATAAGAATTTGTATGTGGTAATACATGTTAGAATTCCACTGCTTTTCAATATGGAAGCTTTGGAGTTACTACTTGTTTGAGTGTGGAATTAATTGTTTCTCTGGTAATTATTTAGTGGAAAGTTGACCCAATTATAGAATCGGCTCTTTTGATTTAATGTTAAACATGATTAAATGACTTTCTGTCTGAAAATGCGTTCTTACTAAACTAATTGTCAGATGAAAGTCCAGTTTAAACATCCATGCCATTGATAATGAGAGACCTTGAGCTGTCAGCTAATTTTCATGACATTGTGTAGTGCCTGTTTTCCTAAAGTGTGTAGGATGTTGTGGATGCACACTTGTAGTTTTTTGTTTCAGAGATTTAATTTCTGTTGGTCGTAATATTGGGCATGTACCCATGGGCTGACATTGGCCATCTGAGATCCATGATTTCTATCTGCGTTATGATTTATGTATTGTAATTGTATGTGGTTTACATTTGCTGGTGTATGTCTTCTCTTTGATATGTTTTGTCTTAGTGTGCTTCAAGTAGCAAAGAATTAACTTCTCTGGGTTAATAGCTTTTATAACTGGATTATATTCTCCGTGCTTAAAACCTTAGCATTGTTTGATGCATTTCCCCATCGTAAGGCTGGCAGATTGGAGTGTTCTCTTCAGTGTACAGAAGCACCAGGTAGCAATCCAGTTTTAATTTTCTGCCTGTTAATGCAGGTATGGGCATTAGATCATTAATGAAATTCAGTTAAGGTAATGTACAAATCTCGTCAACTGATTCTAGACATTTATTTATTTATTGAGACGGAGTCTCGCTCTTTCGCCCAGGCTAGAGTGGAGTGCCGTGGCACGATCTCGGCTCACTGCAACCTCTGCCTCCCGGGTTCCAGCGATTCTCCTGCCTACAGGCACCTGCCACCATACCCAGCTAATTTTTGTACTTTGAGTAGAGATGGAGTTTTACTACGTTGGCCAGGCTGGTCTCAAACTCCTGACTTCAGTTGATCCACCCACCTCAGCCTCCCAAAGTGCTGCAATTACAGGCATGAGCCACCGCACCCGACCTGACATTTACTTTTGAAGCTTTCATTCTTAGGAGCCATAGTGGAAATCATTTCAGTTTAATATAGTGCAATCCTCTCTAGTCAGAAATCTGTTTTGCGAGATTATCAATGTTTTCTACCAGTATTTTACAGTCACTCTTGTCCCCATAATTTGTCTAATTTGAATGGCTATCCAAGTAGAAAGTTAAAAGCAGGTCAAATAATCTGTTTTTAAAGCTCTCTTATTTTTTCTCCTTTTCAAATATAGAAAATACAAAACTATATGAGCTGTGTTGCAGGGGTTGCGGGAGGGTATTGTGGGACCTCATGCATTTAACAGTGTCTGCTTTTTATGCTTCCAAAGGGGGAAAAAAACTCTGTAGGGACTTTACATTTTCATTTTCTTGTGCGTTTCCCTTATGAGGAGGTGCAGGCCCAGCCAATGTTGTATATATTTTGTCACAGTGTATTTTGTGTTATTCTGAGGGTAGAACAGGAGAGAAAAATAGGAAAATGTTATGTTCATATGGAACAGAGTTTTAAGCAACTGGGCTAAATTAGTGAGGAATTTCCTTCTAGCTTTTAAGTAGAAGAGCCGTGTCCCCATGAAAAATGCTGCCCATTCCCTTGCATAACTGAAAAATTTATAAAGAAAGTATTAAGTTCTGCTATTTGTGTGTCTGAATCCTTTTGCTGTAGTTTTTAAAAATCAATTTATACTTAAAATATTAAAAAAATAGAATAGATGTGGACACACATTACGTTAAAATGTATTTCAGGGATATTTGCAGGTATGATTATTTCCTCTCATCAGGCTGCTTTTTCAATACGGATCTAGAGTAGCCAGTGCTAATTTCCTCCACGCACAGGAGACAGAGTCCCAGGAGGAGACCGTTCACGATGAGTCATTAGGGCAGCATTCTCTGACCTCCAGAGGGTGGATCTCAACTATGGTGCATAAGTTTCTTCTCACTGGGAAACACCTAGGAAACCACTGAGGAAGAAGCAGAAGGCAGACACCGACTTCTCCCTCAGACTCTTAGCACTGGAAGAGATCTGAGTTACCCCAGATTACCGGTGGCCTATCCAGACGGGTCTATAGCAACTTCAGTCCTTGCCTCCCCAGAAGAAAGAATTCGACTGAGGGACATAAAACAGAAAAATAAACTGAAGCATGTTTCAGAGCAGGAATGGAAGTTTATTTATAAAAGCCTTAGAAAAGAAAAGAAAGAAGGTGTGCTTGGAAGAGACTCAAGTGGGCACCTGAAGGTCATGTGCCCCGTTTAATGGGAATCCTGGGACTGTTATAAGCTCACCTCTTTCCTATGGTTTTTCCCTTAGGGTGGTCTTCCCACATGCGCAGAGCCTTCCTTACCCTTGGGAACTGAGCATGTGCAGTGTGTATAGGAAGTTGTATGCATGTCCATGCCCATCTGAGTATTTCTTCCTTTTTCCAGTGGAGTGTACCTGGAAGATCATACTTTGCCATTTTTGTCTCTTAATATACATGCCCAGGAAGCGGGTTCTCCCTGGAGTCTGCATTCAGTTAACAACTTTTAATCTTAACAGGTGTGGGCCATCAGGAGCTTGTCTCTCTCTGGTTGTGGAATTACACTTTTTAAAAAGACTAGGCCAAACCATCACTGACATCGCTAGTTGGGGTGGGGTGGGAAGCCTTCTCCTGCCCTGCTCATGCCTACCTAACTACCTGTAACAAGACTGCAGAGGAGCCAAGCTAAAACTGCTTCTTGGATTCTCTTCCCACTGTTTTCCAGAACTATGTTTAACCTTTGATGTTAAGAAAATATTGGATGTAATTGGCTTTCCAGGAGCCAGTTGATTATGGTTATTTTCTTCAATTCCTTGATGTTCTCATGATTTTTCACCTCTGGATTCACCAATATCGCCTTCAGGGAGCACAGGCAAGATTCTTAGTTTAAAGGTGTGAATGGTATTGATTTTTTAAAATGACATGTATTGTAAAGGATAATATTCAGTTTTCCTGCAGTCTTTGAAAACCATGGCTATACCTGCAATAGCCAGGTTGGAAGCATTTTGCAGAAGTGTTGGCCTTTTCCCTGATGGGATAGATAGGGAGGGTTCACATTGCTTCCCTGGTTGGTGATGTGTGTGTGTGTGTGTGCATTTGTATCTGACATCTGCATGGTAGCTAACCACACAGGTGTTGTCACTTAGTAGGAAACACATAGCTAACCAACTACTCCAGGCAATTGTGCTGGTAAATAAAGTGAGGACATGGGGATAGAGGAAACAGAGGGCCCTCACATAACCTGCACTTTACCTCAGCTGCAGCTGGGAATGGGAATTAACTGTAAATGGACAGGAAGAATCTTACTGGGGAGATGACAATGTTCTGAAATTGGATAGTGATGATAGCAGCACACCTCAGTAAATTTAGTAAAAGTATTGAATTAAAAGCACTCTTAAAAGAGTGTTGGAGCAGGTACCACTTCTGCATGATCTTTAGACTTATATCTGAGTCATCACAAACTATTCTTTTTTATTTTATTTTAATTTTTTTTTTTTTTTTTTGAGACAGAGTTTCGCTCTTGTTGCCCAAGCTGGAGTGCAATGGCGTGATCTTGGCTGACTGCAACCACCTCCTCCCAGGTTCAAGTGATTCTCCTTCCTCAGCCTCCCAAGTAGCTGGGATTACAGACGCACACCACCACACCCAGCTAATTTTTTGTATTTTTAGTAGAAATGGAGTTTCACCACGTTAGCCAGGGTGCTCTCGAACTCCTGACCTTAGGTGATTCGGCCGCCTTGGCCTCCCAAAGTGTCGTTATTACAGGCGTGAACTACTGCGCCCGGCCCAGAAACTATTCTTTGAAAATGCTTCTTGCAACTTTGGGAAGAGATCAGGCTAGCAGACCCATTCCGAGGGGAGGTTTGGCTGGTGCACAGAGCAGGGTTGCACGCTGGCCCCAAAACTTCTCAGATGCTCCAGATCTGGGGCAGAGCTGGCCTGAAACTCATAGTGAGTTCCTGGACTAGTGTTCCCAGCCCGGCACGTGGTGCCTGGTTAGAACTGACTCATCATAGTAAATTATTTCCTGGAAAGTTCTGGAAGAAATGTGAAAATTGTAGAGTCATGGGTTTCCCAAACATTGGTTTTGTGTTTTTTTTTTTTCTTGGCTTTTCCTGCATAGTCTCTCACCTCAACTCCGATTTTATGTGTTCTAGCACCCAACCCTAATGGTAAAGACATTGAATTTATCCACTCCAGTAAGTCTGTTTCTTTGCTAACGACTTATGATCTTCCTGTCTGTCCAGTATTCTAACTAATCCACTCTGGGTCGTAAGGCTGTTCCCCTAGGCATAGTGGGCACATTTTGGTTTTAATTCATGAGAGCATGGCATTTTTGATCCACTGGGAGTGTTCCATTCCCAAGTCTCATGCCAAAGTTCAGGGCATCTTAATTTTGAGACTCTAAAGCCACAGCCCTTGTAAAGAACTGGCAGCCAGCAGGGCTTTCTCCCTGATAAGTGGTGTAGACGTTCTTTACAGCCTATTGTATTTCTTGTGACAGTTTAACTTTCTAATTTCCTGACACTGTGGGGGGCAGGGGTTGGGTTCAAGTATAGAAGGCTGGAAATTTTCCATTTTTCCCAACATAATCTACATTCCCACATTGTAAGACACTGCTTAATTCTTTCCAGTTGTGTTACTATTCGTTCTCTTTCGTATTTTTCAGTCTTTCTCATTCATGGGGTATTCTCTCCTATACTGGAAAGAGGGGCCTCTGACCTTCATTTATGAAAGTCACATCCAGCCCATGGTTGGAATAGAGCACACAGCAGAGCTCGTTGGGTAGAATCAGTTGGATTAGATTAATTAGGAAGAAGCTTCCTGAAAATAGGAAAATAGCAAGCTGAGCCTCAGTTTCTTTCATAGAACTGAAAAGCATGAGCCTATGGCTCTACAGGTGGGCTGCTCAGTCTTTTCTGGAGCTGGGGGAAGGCAAAACTGTCAGTTTAAAGGTCAAATTTGATTGGCTGATGAAGAGTCGGCATCCAGCTGCTCTTTAAACAGGACACAAATTCAAATTTTGAACCCATTGATAGCACGGGTTATTCATATGATAGCTTGAATAACCAATCTGCACATTGATTATCAAACCAGACAACCATGCAGCCAAAGGATTTTCAAAGTTACAAAGCGCCTTGTCAGTTTTCAGATCCAATACACTCATTTTTACAAATATCTGTAGCACAGAGAAATGAAGGGATTTGTTTGTTTTCTTTTTATTTTTTTGAGATAGAGTCTCACTCTGTCATCCAGGCTGGGGTGTAGTGGCATGATCTCGGGTCACTGCAACCTCTGCCTGTTGGGTTCAAGTGATTCTCCTGCTTCAACCTCCCTAGTAGTTGGGACTACAGGCATGTGCCACTGTGCCCTGCTAATTTTTATATTTTTAGTAGAGATGGGGTTTGCCATGTTGGCTAGGCTGATCTCGAACTCATGCCCTCAAGTGATGCCCCTGCCTTGGCCTCCCAAAGTGCTGGGATTACAGGCGTGAGCCAGCATGCCCAGCAAGGGTTTGCTTGTGATTACACACCTAATAACTGGTCAGGCAGGAGTTTGATGCAGCATTGCTTTGATCAAATTAGAAAAAACATAACCTTCACTATTTAATTATCTTTCGCCTGCCTGAGTTCTAGCTGTCTGTTCTGAGCTGGTTGCAGAGCTGATGCAGGCTATTCAGAGTAGTTTGAGAGAGGTTGTTAAGCCCAAATCCTTTGGCCCAAGATCATTATTCCCAGTAGGAGGAAAGGATATACTCCATAGGTAAAAGGTTCTTAACTTTCTTGAGTAGATTAGCTGGTTACCTAGGGTTGGAAACATTTATGTTTAAATCAACTCATAATTTTATAATAGCCTTTCAGTAGATTCAGTTAATACTGCTTTGTGATATATTGTCTAAGTCCTTGCAAGAAAGTCAGTTTAAATGTGTCATTGGAGGCTTGTGAAATTATTTGATTTCTAAAGAATTTATGGTGATATTTGTTCCATGGAATCTAGAATCACCAATTTGAAGTCATGAGTTCTCATGCTTTCAGTGCCCAAATTCGATCAATTCTAAGTAGGATTATTTTGAAAATGCCCAGACATCTGGCTTTGCTTTCATTCTATTGTCCTTATATCTTTATATTGTATTTTTTCTACTTCTTATTGAATATACTCTTCCAACAAAATTTACATGAATTATCTAGGAAAGTAAAAATGATGCTTCTTTTAACTGTAGTTGAATTCTGTTTCCCAAAAGCCTTTTAAACTCTACAACAAATTCAACAAACGTTTTGGGACAATTATTATTGCAGGCTTTTGTGAGCATTATTGCATTCAGTATTGTTTCAACATTACACTTCTCTTGAGAAGAAGGCATAAATGTTTTCATTTTGCAGATAAAACAGGGAAACTCAGAAAGGACCAGTTGGGCTTAAGTGGCAAAGATTATATCAGGGCTCAAGACTATGAGCCTCATAGATGTAAGATGTGTACTTAATGCTTATTCTGTCATTGTCAGCAAAACTACTGTGAATTTCATGCTAATCCTTTTTATAAGTTCCTATCAAAGTATATTTTGAATGTACTTAGGAGAAGTGTGTTTTCCAATTTCAACTCATAATTATGTTTGGCTTGTCAATATTATATATGCAAATACCTTTGTGATTCATATAGTATCTAGAAATTGACTTTAAATCCTTAGTTATTGCTATGGTTTGGATGTGGTTTGTCCCCACCAAAACTCATGTTGAAATTTGGCTTCCAATATGGCAGTGTTGAGAGGTGGGGCCTAATGGGCTGTGTTTGGGTCCTGGGGCAGATCCCTCATGATTACGTTCATGCCCTCTTTCAGGAGTGAGTTCTCTTGAAAATGGATTAGTTCCCATGAGAACAGATATTTTAACCGTTTTCCCATTTGTCCTGAGAATACTTGCCTACCTTTGTTGCTGTAGCATTTACCCCAAGATAACTTTGCCACAAAATAGCTTTTGCTTTTATTATTATTTTCGCATCACTCTAGTGTATTGACTTTGGAAACAAAAGATAACATTCTATTTACAGGATTCTGTTTTTAGTAATGGTATTTACACTTAAAAAACATAGTAATCCTTGATTGCCGAAAGTGTTAAATCCTAGAAAATGTAGCATTCCTACACGTGAAGTTAACATTGTTTTTCGAGCAGTTATTGGCCAAAGATTCATCTGATGAATTCAGTTTTTCTGAAATAGATGATTCTGATGATTCAGATGTTTCTGATGTTAGTTTTGTGTAGAAATAACTCCAAGAACAGTTTTTATATTTTATTTTCACATTGAAAATCAGTCAGATTTGCGTCAGCCTCAAAGAACGTGTTTATGTAAAATTAAATGAGTGCTGGCAGTGAGCTACATGTATTTTTTATTTTTTTTTCCTAAATGAGAAAAGCATTAAAAAGAGTCTGGCTTCTTGATCTCTCTCTCTTGCGTCCTCTCTTGCCACGTGATCTCTTTGCACATGCCCCCTCCCCTCCTACTTTCTCCCATGAATTGAAATATCCAGAGGTCCTCACCAGATACAGCTGCCATTCAATTTTGGACTTTTCGGTGACCAGAATTATGAGCCCAATAAGTCTCTTTTCTTTATAAATTACCCAGCCTTAGACATTCTGTTATAGCAAAACAAAATGGACTAAGACAGTTATGGAAAGCAAACAGTATTCTAAGCTGCCTTTATACTTGAACTGTTGAAGTTTAGTCTGCAGGTTACCAGAACTGTACTCTTAACACATGGCAGTCAGACTTAGTAAAATTAATATTTATTTATATAGGATCTAAAGTATATGTAATAAAAAATTACTGAATAGTTATTTTACTGATTTTCCCTTTGAAAAACCTGAGCCATGGGCTGGGCACAGTGACTCACACCTGTAATCCCAGCAATTTTGGAAGCCAAGGTGGGCAGATCACTTGAGGTCAGGAGTTTGAGACCAGCTTGGCCAACACGGTGAAACCCTGTCTTGACTAAAAATACAAAAAATTTAGCTGAGTGTGGTGGTGTGCGTCTGTAATTTCAGCTATTCAGGTGGCTGAGGCCCCAGAATCCCTTGAACCCAGGAGGCAGAGATTGCAGTGAGCCAACATCGCACCACTGCACACCAGCACCTCACACCTGGGTGTTGGAGTGAGACTCTTGTCTCAAAAAAACCAACCAGCCAACCAGACAAACAAACAAAACCAAACCAAAACAAAACCCAACTGAGCCATGGAATTTTCTTTAATTGGAAATATATGAAAGTGGAAGATATTAATTTCAGCAGGTACCTTAGGAGACT
Source organism: Rhinopithecus bieti (assembly GCF_001698545.2). NCBI lineage: Eukaryota > Metazoa > Chordata > Mammalia > Primates > Cercopithecidae > Rhinopithecus > Rhinopithecus bieti. The sequence continues at coordinate 1,213,131 of NW_016817195.1, read as the reverse complement.
GGAAATATACCTTGAAGCTGTCTATTACAATAGAATGAAATTCAATCTATGACACCAAAAAAATAAGAGTAAAAACATGTAACACAGGAATAGGAATAAAAAGCAAAGAATGAGAGAAAGAAAATGATGCTGAAGAAATCTCTTAAAAAATAGTTCTAAAATGATAACTATTGCATGGGGGGCCTTAAGGAGAGGAAGATATTCTGAAGTCAGAAATGTGGTATTACGAGCTTTTAGTTTGTGTAAGAGGAAGGTGATGACTGATTATTATAAAGGTTTATTTTCGTCTTTAAAAACTACCTTTTAAACTTAACTATCTTTGGAATTCTCAGAATCATTTAGGAAAGCTTTGCAAGACTTTAGCCTTTGAAGCTTAATGTGTTTTGGTGATTCAATGAGCAATTCACTGCTTCATGACCAAGTTTCTTTTATTGTTTAAGCTACTGCCCAATTATGAGTTAGGTAACTTTTGAAAAACTGCACCACTTACATCTGGTGATTTGAGCATGTTAATGTTTCGGTGTGTCCAATTTAATAAAGAAGTCAAATTTGCATCCAAGAATCTTTTAAGCAGTGGAAAGCTCATCATCTCAGTGTCCAGAAAATTGGTATGTAAGCCTACAAATGTACAATAAAATGCTAAATACTATTTCAGACGCAAGTAATAAGTTTAATTTCTTGAGGGAATTATCTTCCAAAGTGCATCATCCAGAATGGCCAGAATATGATAGTCTTAGAAGAAAATTAGTTGTGTGTGTGTGTGTGTGTGTGTGTGTGTGCCATGCACTTAAGGAAATTGTAAAGTAATATTTAATCGAGATATCCAGAGCTCTTAGTGCCTTTATGCAGATTTTAGAGAGAGACAGTTTTAGGTATTTAATATTTTAATTTCATGTCCAAAATAATTCTATGTTTATTTCTTTCACCTAGTTTGCCATTTCCGAAAAAGCACCAAAAAAGTAATCAGTATATTTCAGCCATAGACCTTATGGTTCATCTAAGTACATCTAAGTATATTTGTAATGAAAGCTTGCATCATTCCTAAGATTTTTTATCAGTAATTTCAGTATCTTAATTCAGTGGGAACTTATTAAAGAATATAGTTCAAATACATGTATGTAGTCTCTTACGGAGAGCACACAATATGTCAGGGGTCACCAACTGGTAGCACAGAGGATGATTCCTTCCCTTAGATGTGGTTTCTTCTCTTTAAATAATTTTCAAAAATAATTCTGGGTTTAATCATGATTTTGGTGGAGCATGCACCCTACTATGCCTGAATCCCCGCCATTCCCAATTGTCTTAAACTTTCATCTAAATATTTCTGTTAGCTGTTTGGCTCCTGAGGGAATTTGATTTTATGGCAAGATCTACTACTTCCAGAACTGTAGCAATTACTGGGGCAAGTAAACACTTGTGTAGCAGTTAAATAGCCATTCAGGGCGGGATAAAATTATGTCCCAACAGGTGGTCTAAAGCAGAAGGGAGTGGGTGTGGGTTGGAGGAATCGGGACACCCTCATGGAAGCCTGGGACCTGGCTTTTTGCTGTGTGAGTAGTTAGTGGAAGCATGGAGAGGAAGATGGCATGATGTGTTAGGGTGTGAAGAGCTGGGAGAAATCTCACTGGGTCCATGTAGGGAAAATGGAAGCTTCAAAACAACCACCTCTACAACAACAATGAATAGGCTCACGAAGTGCGTTAAAGTACAGTCTTTAACTAAAACATGCGGTTACAGATTGCATGGCCACAACATTCTTTGTACTAGGGTTTCAGTGGAGCCCATATTTTTGGTGATGTCAGTGACAAATGGGCCATTCTGCACCGACAGCCTTTCTTTAGTGTATTAGGGAGGTTTTACACTGAAGCACCATCTTCTGAACTCTTCTACAGGGAAGAGAGATTACAGAGGAACTTGGGTTCCAACATTTTAGGACAAATAATCTGATATTGGAAATATTTGCCCTTTACATGGACACAGCTTGACCTTAACAATCTAGTTAACATGTCTGTTTACTTCCTCTTTGACTAGGAAATAACTTCTGGTGGATAAACGAACTTCCTCAGGAAGTCCCCAACTTCCCTAGGCTGTTAGACTAATTAACAAATCAGCAGAGAGAAGCACTTTAGTTGTAAAGGGTATCTTTGCATTCTATATACTTAAAAAAAAAGGTAGCAAGTTCACACCATGGAGGGAATAATATATAAGTAGTTTAAAAATTGCTTGTAAATCATTTAGAGATGGTTGAAGAATTGTAAGGGGTGAAGTCTATGGGAATTAGGTGGCAACGTAGTTAATTATTATTATCTCTCTCTCTCTCTCTCTCTCTCTATATGTATATATATATATATATATAACAAAGAAACTTTCTGTTGTTTATAATGGCTACTGTTTTTCAAGATGGGGTAGGGCGCCTGTTACACTGAGGGACATTTATTCTTCTAAATAATGAGACACGTTTGGTTATGTGAATATTCAGATGTGGGCTATAGAAAACCAGATTTCTCTGCCCAGTAGAGAGATTCTGAGCTGCAAAGCAAGAAGGCGTAGGAGGTATCCAGGAGAGCGAAGAAGGAGATGGACCCAAAGAAGATGGATGGTGGAGCGAAGATGTTTCCAGTATCTTGAGGGTAGTGGCCCATGAGGTGACATGTTCCTGTGTCCCTGAAAATCTTTATTTAAGTCTGTGAAACTCACAACATGCTTGGTGGGCATGGATTTACTGTGGAAATCAGTTTAGGGCTGGATTTTGAGATTGTTCGTTTGCCTTTTGTGTCATCACCTGACTTTCACAGACACAAGTAAAGCCAACTTCTGAAGAATCCATCCATTAACACATCCTTAATATTCAATGTGAATACATTTAAGCATGCTGAATTATGCCTTTTCTTCCATCATACATAGCAGTATTTTCTATAACATTAATTTATGCAATCCATATTAACTGTTCTCTTTTGAGTATAATTTTGAACTTACATTATTCCCATTATTAAAAATTACTATTCTTTTTGATGCTTGGCTTTTACAACTTCTTCTGTGGATAACTTTTAAGCTTCTCCTCTGAACCTCCAACATTATATTTCCTGCTGTGAAACCACCCTTCCTTTTGGCCACAAAAGAATGCTCTAGACCCACCCTAGATATATTTTTCTGCTGAAGACAGAATGAGTCATGTCCTCAGAGCATCTGGGGTCTTTTAGTAGGGAAATGTGGACCAGGCACGTTGGCTCATGCGTGTAATCCCTGTACTTTGGGAGGATGAGGTGGAAACTCCTGGTCTTGAGGCCAGGAGTTCAAGACCAGCCTGGGCAACGGGGTGAGACCTCACCTCTACAAAAAAAAACTGAGAAAATTAGCTGGGTGTGCTGGCACACACCTGTTGTCCCAGCTACTCAGGAGACTGAAACATGAGGATCTCTTGAGCCCAGGAGTTTGAGGCTTTAGTGAGCTATGATTGCACCACTGCACTTCACCTTGGGAAACAGAGTGAGATCCATACTCAGAAGGAACAGAAATATACTTGAGACATAAGTATGGGAGTCAAGCAAAGGGTTCCTGCTGCTGTGGGCTCACATTTAGTAAAGTTAGAGCTGGATAATATGTGCTGATTTAAGGAAGCAGTATACATTGATTTTATCAATTTCTAATATTGGGTACCATAAATTCTTATATGACACTTTTATTCTTTTATTATGAAGCTTCATGGGTACAAGGCTTTCTACTACGCAGAAACCAAACATATAACTTACACTGGGTCTTCCCTACTAGATCTGCAAATATGCCCAGAGATGCACGATCCACAGCAATGCCAGTACTAGGCCACAGCCAATCAACATGTCCCTGCATGAGAGGTCTGTGTATGCTTCCTGCGATGCCTCCAAGGTATCATTCCTGCACTTGGTTGAAATCTTTTGAGGAAGGAATTGTGTTTTATTCAGCTCTGTATTCCTGGTGGCTACTGAAGTATTTATCATTTAATAAACATTTGATAAATATTTATTTAATGGATGAATGTGTTTTTATTCAAGTTTTTAAGATGGAATAACCCTCTTGATTAGCTTTTCCAACTATAATCATAAAGACTATGACCTCAAAAGCTATGCAATATCAAGATAATATATGAGAGATGTAGCTACTTTTTATTAAAAAAAAAAACTTAATGTTACTGCTTATGGAAACTTGAGATATACCATGGGAATATTTGGCAGTTGTTTACTCTTAGTTGTCTTTTGTGTTAAGGGAACAAACAACTTTAAGCAGAACAGATACTTTAAAAGGAAGGTGGAACAGAAGATACCATTTCTAGTTTACATTGTCATTTAACATTTTAAAAGCAAAAGACAATTTATTGTCTATGAACTGTCTGTAGCTCTATAAATAATCAGTTCCTCTCAGAAATGTTTTTAACATTCCGGATCACCAAATGAGATGTATTTAGAAATCTAAAATTCTAGGGCTATTCAGTCCTCCCACATCAATTTCAAAGGCAGAAGAAAAATATTATTCCTTCCTCAGCAATTTAATTTTAAATCCTTTCTCAGTATCTTTTAACCTCAATACAGCTAATTGTTTTAATTCTTCATCTGCTGATATCTCAAAGTAGCAAATTAGAGCTTATGATTTTTTAACTGATGAAATTGGAGAGGTAACTTTCATTTTATTGGCACAAAATATGGCTGAATTGGTTAGTTTAATATGTGTGCTCAGATTTTTTTTTTTTTTTCGTTCACTGATTTGTTATGGAGAAAAAGTTAAAAGAAATATTCTTAGAGAAGAAAATAATACTATTCTTTCCTTGTTTTATTTTACTTTTTAACATTATCCTAGGACCAACCTGGACTTCAGATTATCTTTTGCAAGTTATATTCTGTTTCCTAGAAACTGGGACAGTGTAAAGCTCATGTTTTGTTTAGCTGGATTGGAACTGGACAGGACAGAAATTGGGAAATGAATTCATCAAATCTCATAAATTTACAAAGGTCTAAATCTGGTTAATGGATGCATCAAAAAATGAAGTAGGAGGTTGAATTCATCATTTAATCTGGATGAGAAAACAAAAGCTGTGAGACAAAAATTTTGAGATTTGTTTACTCTCATTTATGTGTGATACAAGTAATTTTTTTCTCTGTAAACAAAGAATAATAAAATTACCTATTTCCTGTGTTTTTTTGTGAGGATTGAATTAAGAAATTATATCTAGTTCTTCTCCATATGCATTTAGCTCATTTATAACGTAATCACAGCCACTTCATGTAAACAGTGTATCTTTAACTTGTTCAGTGAGTAGACTTCATTCCCATGGCAAAGTCTTCCTTAAATGAATTCAACACAATTCCTATTGAAATCCCAACAGGGTTTTTATGTTGAAACTTAACCAAATTTACTTTCTTTACCTGGAATAATAAATCCAACATCTATCAGTACTTAGCCTATATGGGCACTGAATTCAATTCAGTTATATATGTATGACAGTATATATGTTGAATTATATGTGTATGTTGAATTCATTTGTAAAATGATACATGTACGTGTGAGGATGTCCAGGACAATTTTGAAATGAGAATAACATTTCCTTAGTGTCGTGAAAATGTATTATACATTTATTAAATATTGAAGAAGTATGGGCTGGGCGTAGTGGCTCATGCCTGTAATCCCAGCACTTTGGGAAGCTGAGGTGGGTGGATCACCTGAGGTCAGGAGTTCGAGACCAGACTGGCCAACACGGTGAAACCCCTTCTCTACTAAAAATACAAAAAATTAGCTAGGCACGGTGATGGGAGGCTGAGGCAGGACAATCGCTTGAACCTGGGAGGTGGAGTTTGCAGTGAGCTGAGATTGTGCCATTGCACTCCAGCCTGGGCAACGAGAGTGAGAATCCATTTAAAAAAACAAACAAACAACAACAACAAAACAAAAATGTGGTGTGGTACAGCTTAGCAGAGTGAAAAAGAGAGTTCAGAGACAGACTGAGTTGTGTATGGGAATGTAGGGTGGGATAAAGATGGCATTTTAAATGGATACAGGAAAGAAACCTTTATAACACATCTTGGTGGGAAACCAACTTCTGGTTTTAAAGGAAAATTAAAATGGAGGACCTAACATGTTCCTGATGCCAAAATAAATTTTTAACGGATGAAATATTTAAATGTTCAAATTGAATATAGATTAGTAGTTTTAAGAACTTGAGGTAGAAAACCTTTCAAAGCATAACGACAGAGTTACCGTAAAGCTAAAGGCTGCCTACACATGCATGCAGTGCATGCTCTAGGAGGTACAGAAAGATCTTTCTGTTGTCAAATATGTTTATTTTTCCATTACACAAAGCTAAACATAGGTTTCTTTTCTATTACTAGACTTTTCAGAGCTTTTTAAATATGTTACTGTGTGTTGTTAATCATCAAATGGTGATATAGTATGTTTTGTTTCTCAAACGTCCTTTATTATACCTTACAACTAGGAAATGCTAAGAAATGTGAATTCAGAGGACCTAGGAATTTCACTCTAGAAAATTAACTTTAAAACCTGAATTTTATTTATAGATATATGCTTCTTATTTTATAGCATAAAGATGTTTTAAAATATTTTATTGAAACATCTACATGTCAAAGTTGTATGTAGCCACTAAAAACATGTTAGATTCTTACACACTGTTTGTGGGAATGTGGACTAGTTCAGCCACTATGTAAAGCAGTTTGGAGATTTCTCAAATAATTTAAAACAGACCCACTATTCAACCCAGCAATCCCATTACTGAGTGTATGTCCAAAACTAAACAAATTGATCTACTGAAAAGACACTCATATGTACATCATAGCACTATTCATAGTAGCAAAGATGTAGACTCAACCTAGTTGTCCATCAGTGGTGGAATGGATAAAGAAAATGTGGTATATATACACCCTGGAATATTACAGCCATAAAAAATAACAAAATTATGTCCTTTGCAGTAATATGGATGCAACTGAAGGCCGTTATCCTAAGCTAATTAACACAGGATCAGAAAACCAAATACTGTGTGTTATCATAAGTGGGAGCTAAACGTTGAGTACTCATGGACATAAAGATGGGAGCAATAGACAATGCGGAATATTAGATGGGGAAGGGAGCAAGAGTTGAGAAACTCTGAGGTACTATGCTCAATATACTAAGATCAATCGTACCTCAAACCTCAATATCACACAATATACCCAGGTAACAAACCTCTACATGTACTCCCTGAAGCTAAAATAAAAGTTGAAATTATAAAAAAAAAAAAAAGTTAAAGAACAATGTTTAATGATGTGGGAAAATATTTCTGAGAAATGCAGATTGTGAAGCGGTATTTCCTACATGATCCCAATTGTGCACAGGACTATATTTGAAGAGGAAAAAGATGAGAAGGACATATTTCATGATGTTATCAGTAGTTATAATCCTATGAGTGTTAGGATTATAGGTTATTTTTATTTTGTGTTTTCCAGTATTGTCTAATATAGAAAATTCAAGTTGGCTCATATTCAGGGTCTGAAAATACCTCTTTGGTCAGTTGTTCTTAGAATTTTGTTGAATGTGACTTGATCAAAATTCAATTATTTGATTTTTTTCATCATCAGTTTAGATTTTTGAATGATAATCAGTGTTTCTATTTCCCGTCCCTCATACTCAGATATTCCATTCCAACCTGTATAGCAGTCACTCGCTTTCATTCTAAAAAAATCACCAATCTAAAAAAAGATGTTTTAGTCTTAAAATTTTTTGCCATTAGATGCACATACTTCCAACATATTTTTTTCTGTTTTATATACATTTACAAACTAAAGTTCCAACACAAGGTTTATATTCGGATGCATCTGCATTTATTTAACCAGTCATGTTCTCACTCATCAAATACTTCCTAAATGTCAGGTATTGTACTTGGGTAATAGGGATTCACTGATCAGACAAATAGACTCAGGCCTGACCTTCTGCAACTTTTAATCATGTAGGGACACAGTTATTATTATTAGTAGTAGTATTAGTATTTTGAGACGGAGTTTCGCTCTTGTCGCCCAGGCTGGAGTGCAGTGGCATGATCTTGGCTTACTGCAGCCTCCACCTCCCAGGTACAAGCAGTTCTCCTGCCTCAGCCTCCCGAGTACCTGGGATTACAGGTACCTGCCACCACACCCAGCTAATTTTGATATTTTTAGTAGAGATGGAGTTTCACCATGTTGGCCAGGCTGGTCTCAAACTCCTGACCTCAGGTGATCCACCTGCCTCAAGCCTCCCAAAGTGCTAGGATTACAGGCATGAGCCACCACACCCAGCCAGGACACAGATATTATGTAATCTCAAAAATAAATTACATGATACCAAGAGTCTACTAAGAATACATTATTTAACACATGCTAACAAGTAAAAATTTAAGCTGAATTCTGAATAACAAACAAGAATTAGCAAAGTAATATTTGTGTGCACACACCTGTGTGGGGAGGTGGGATGGGAGGAAAAGGTCTGTCTTCATTTTCTGTTATTACATAACGAATCAACCTAAAACTTCATACATTATTTTCTTTTCTTTTTTTTTCTTTTTTTTTTTTTTAAGACAGAGTCTTGGTCTGTTGTCCAGGCTGGAGTGCAGCAGTGCGATCTCAGCTCACTGCAACCTCTGCCTCTGGGGTTCAAACAATTCTCCTGCCTCAGCCTCCCGAGCAGTTGGGATTACAGGTGCCCACCACCATGCCTGGCTAATTTTTGTATTTTTAGTACAATGGGGGTTTTACCCTAGGGCCAGGCTGGTCTCGAACTCCTGACCTCAAGTGATCTGCCTGCCTCGGCCTCCCAAGGTGCTCAGATTATAGGCGTGAGCCACTGCTCCTGGCCTTGTGCATTAGTTTCCTGATGCTACTATAACAAATGATGGCTAACTTAGTCCTAATATGTCACAAATCTGTCTGACAGTTTGGGAAGTCAGAAGGCTGAAGCAAATCTTAGAGGACTAACATTGATGTGTTCGGAAATCTGTTTCTTCTGGAGGCTCTAGAAGAGAATTCATTCCTTGTCTTTTCCATCTAGTTTCATGACCCTCTCCTACATCTTTAAAGTCAGCAGCATAGCACAAGTCTCTCTGACTCTCCTCCTTTTCATGAAAAGCCTTGTGATACTTTGAGCCCTCTCAGATAACCCGGGATAATCTTACCACCTCATGATCTTGAATCACATCTGCAAGTTCCTTTACCACATAAAGTAACATATTCATAGGTTCATGATATTAGAATGTGGACATTTTTTTTTTTTTTGGAGGGGAGCGTTATTCTGCCTACCATGCAGTTACTTAAAATAGCAACCATTGAATTATATAATAGCTCACAAGTTTTTTCAGTGAGAAATTTGGGCTGGGCTTGACTGCGATTCTTCTGCTGCTTGTGGCATGACTGAGGTCACTGCTGGTTTGTAGCTGGTGGACAGGCTGGTCTGGAGGGCCACTGATGCACCCTTCCTGGGAGGGCTGGATAGCTGAACTCAGCTGGAACTATTGCTCAGAGAGCTCGCAGGGACTTCCGGGACTCCAGCAGGATGGTCTCTAGGTAAATGGACCCTATATGTGGTTGCTCAGGGCTCCAGAAAGAGTCTTCTAAGAGACCAAAAGTGGAAGCTGCTGGTTTCTTAAAGCCTGGGCTCTGAAATTGACACAGCATCACTTCTGCCATGTTCTATTAGTCACAGCAGTCCCAGAGTGACCCTGATTTCACGGAGGAGGAATTGACCCCCTTGCTCCATGGGATGAATGCTGATGTATTTCAGCTATTTTTAATTTATAGAATGGATGGGTGGGGCAGGAGTCCATGAAGAGGAAGCAACATAGGGGTAGCCCTAGAGCTGGAGGGAGCTTAGGGCTTTTTCGAGAAATGTCCGTGTGTATTTACAACATAGTGATGAATATGGAGAAGTAGGCAGGGACAGTTCATATAGGACCTTCTAGGACATAAAAAGGATGTGGATTTATTCTAAGAGCCAACACGATACTTTGAGCGAGGACAGACCTGCTCAGACTTCTGTATGGCCCTGGGAATTGGCAGTGAGGGTGCCTGCCACCTCCTTAGGAGCTGCCTTGGGACCATGTGAGAGAAATACACTTTGGGCTACTGTGGTTCTGACCCATTTTTAGCCGTGTTTTTTTTTTTTTTTTTTTTTTTTTTCTGGCAGCTTATAATAGAGCAGCAATAATCAAAGTGAGGTCAGTAAGGGTCTCTGAACTATTTGTCTATAGCAAGTTTAGTAGAGAATTTGAGAGTGATTATAATCCTATATAACAAGTTAACATTACTGCACCATCCATACACGGGTGAGCAATGGGCTTGGCTTTGTATATCTGTTTTTTTTTTTTTTTTTTAATTTTCTCTTCATTTTGTTGCATTTTATAAAATATTTGTATAAATTGGAAGTTTTTAAAGTACAGGTTCTTTGCAGATCAAAAAGTTGTCTTCTAGAACACAATCTCTTATATTACCACATACAGAATCTTTCCCCTGTGTCTCCCTTGTGTGCCCTCGACTCTCCTCATCTACAGCTGCATGTGCTGAGTTTTTCAGACGGAATTGCTGGTCACATTTATTCTTATTTGCTCATTTAATATATGGCTGTTGAAGACCTGGATGGAGTTTTTTTTAGTAGTCTGTTAACACCTCTTACATGACTGCTCTTTCGTAACATCTTGCCAGTATTTTACTCATTGTAACCTTCACGTTTGCATTTTAGAATTAAGTGTTCTCTGATTGCATTAACCGTGCAAGACCTCCTAGTCACAGTAACAGCCAATTTGGCTAATGTTTAGAAAAAGTAGATTAAATCATTTATAGTTTAATATGTATACTGTGAGCCTGTTCTTTTACCTCAGTCGTATCATTTTATGTTCATTCCTCTATCATGTGAAGAAGGGCTAAAACCTTTTTTTTTGAATATGTGGTTGCTGATTGTGTTGGCTTTTTCTTTCATAAATCACAGAGCAGAATATCCTTTGTGACTTTTAGTTTGGATGTCTTTGAACTCTATAAGATTAAAATATGCTTTTATTTTTTCAGAAGTAACAGATCTAATGGAAAGAATTGGGAAAATACAATAAAATGATATGATACGTACTGAATCAGAAATTCACATATTTGGTATTGGAAGTAGTGCATTTTCATCAGGACGAAAGGAGAAAGAAGCAGAAATGTTTTTTGTTTTGTTTTGTGGGTATCGAGTCGATGAGTGACACAGCCTTGTATTTTGGCAGAGAGGAAAGATGAGTGATGGGCAGCCCAGCTCCTCCAAAGTCTCCATTCTTATATGCTAGTAAAGATCATCTGTGAAATTCAGACATTTTTTGCTCATGGTTTTATCTCTCAGAAGTTAGAAAAAGTAGTGATGGAAAAGAGTTTAAAATAAAAAAATATAAAAAATGAAATTCTAGTCAAATAATTGTGAGGATTTCCAATGGGCAGAAATTGGAGCTAGTGTGAAAGTTTCTCCCATGAGCTCAGATGTAAAAGCACATATACAAGGGGAATGGCAGGCATAGACTCCAGGGGCCGGAATACCACATCTCTGGGATAGTGTTAGTAGGAGGAAATCACAAATGATCTGAGACAAACAAGAATGAAAAAGCAGAAAACTGTAGAAAAGCATATTTTTTGAAATTATGTAGGCAAGTAATGTGGGAAGCATGTCAAAGAAAGCAGAAGGCAAATGACAAAACACACGACAGAGGAATGACAGAGCAGCACAAACAATTGTCTTCAGTTCTTTCAATGGCAAAGCACATGGCTTTATGTGAAAGGCATGAGAATAACAACAGCTAACCATTCTATATTGCTTACTTTGTGCCAGGCATGGTTTTAAGTGCATTACATATATTCATTCATTTAACCCCAGAACCAATGAGGCAATAACCAGTTTAGAAAAAGAAGGACTGGAATAGAGAATGCAGATAATTTGCACATAATCATACAGTAAAAAGTGCCTTTTACTAAGGCGTCATTCTCTTGACTCATAGTAAAGATCTATGATTTAAAATTGCAGCCCAGAAAAAAAGATGTAATATTTTAAAAAGAATTTCTAAAACAAGTATAAGTCAACAAACATGGACCAATCACTATGCAAGGGACTGAAAGAACTGGAGATTAGCCTATTATCTTTGAAAACTGGGGTAAGTATAAGCTCCTTACAACACAACCTGTTAAGTCTGATTCATTATTCAGCTAACCTAGTTTAACACCTACCCTAGGTCAGGCCCCTTGCAAAGTGTCAAAGATAAGAAGATGCATTTGATGCCAATGTCATCACCCCCAGGTGATCAGTCTATGACAAAGACAAACAAAGGAAGGAGAACCATAATTCAATTTAAGGTGATACTTAAAAACCACAGTGGACCCAAAGGAAAGTGCCATGCCTGGGAATGAGGGGCATCTTGTAGAGGCTTCACAGAGGAGCTGATGTCTGATCCAGACTTTCAGGTGTAGTGGAGTCACCAGGGGGAATTGGAACACAGGGTTGTTCCTGTGTGTGAGGAAGGCTCAGAAGTGTGAAAGGGCCAGGGAGTTTGTGAACATTGGTCATTTATCCCCAGGCTATTCAGTGTGGGATCTGGGATCAGCAGCATCCCATCCCTAGAAGTTGTTAGAGACACAAAATCCAGGCTCCACCCTAGGTCTGTCTAATCAGAATCGGTATGTAAATATAACTTCTCCAAGTGACTTGGATGCAAACTGAGGTTTGAGATGTGCTGTTGTTGACCCATTGCATAATTCCAGTGTTGAGTGCATGCAGTAAGTGATGGAACAGAGGACAAAGTTTCTTGCACGTTTGGGGTAGGGGGTAGGTAGCTAGGGTCGGGGGATGCTGACTTCAAACTTTATCCCCAGAGCAATAATGATCTGTCACAAAATCCTATTGCAAGCTTAGTAAGCAGTTTGTACACCTGGTCCTTGCAAACCATCGGTCCATATATCAACCTGTTTGTGGTTTCCAGAAATGAATATGTTGATTGCTAGGAATTTCCAGGCTACCAAGAGTAAATGCTGCCAAACAATGTTAGTAGCAAGCAATATTTCAGACTTTGTGATACTAGAGACTACATTGAAAATAGCAATGACCCTCCAGAACTTTCCTTTTTTACCGAGCTCAACTCTGAAATTCAGTCAGAGCAATCTAAACCATAGTTGGAATTCTCTACCTAGTCTGTTTTTTTCCTGGTGGAATTAGGAAATGAGCCTTCAGTGGGATCTTCTCAGTAAGGAGTGTTATTTTGTATTTTGGGGATCTCTCATGTTGAGAAACATTTTGATGAATAGCTGTTGAGGAAAGCTTATACTTTTTGTTCATCTCTGGCACGGTGATTTATTCTTAGGTTCCCAAATTGCATAGTACACCTGGATCTTTGTATCCAGAAATATCTTCAAGACTGAGCTGGGGCTTTAGACTCATAGACAGCCCTGGGCTTAAAATCAGGCTTCTTGATTTATTGGATGCTGATATGGTTTGGCTCTGTGTCCCCACCCAAATCTCATCTTGTAGCTCTCATGATTCCCAGGTGTTGTGGGAGGGACCTGGCAGGTAATCATTGAATCATGGGGATGGGTCTTTCCCATGCTGTTCTCGTGATAGTGAATGAGTCTCAAAAGATCTGATGGTTATGTAAGAGGGAGTTTCCCTGCACAAGTTCTCTCTCTGTCTGCTGCCATCCGTGAAAGATGTGACTTGCTCCTCCTTGCCTTCCACCATGATTGTGAGGCTTCCCCAGCCACATGGAACTGTGAGTCCATTAACCCTATTCTTCTTCCCAGTCTCGGGTGTGTCTTTATTAGCAGCATGAAAATGGACCAATACAGACGCATACAAAACTCAGTCTGTCATTGGAGAAAATGGAGATAAAATACTTCTCTCTCAAGTTATTGCAAGGATTCGAATATAATACATGTAAGGGCTACTAGATCACTGCCAGACACTTGGAAAATGCTTAATGAACATTATTCTTAATAAGTTACAAATTTAAGTCTGTTGAAGTACCCTAGGTCAGCAAGTAGAAGGATCTGGAAGCTGGGGCCAGGGGAACACAGACAGTGCTGGGTTGCTGAGTTCTATTGTTCTTGCATCCTTGGCCAGCTCTGTTCTGCTTGTTCTTTTCACCCAGCTGTAGACTGTAGAAGGGTCTTGTCCCTAATTGAGGCAGGGGCAGTTATCCTAGGATATTTAGAAAAAGGCTTATTTTTCTTTGGATTGCATTTCACAATATCTTAAGGAACCTCTGTGCATGTGCTTGTCTGGGGTGGTAAAGATTGTTGTATGAGTCTGTATCCATTTCCTAGCACTGCCATAACAAAGTATAATACCACACACTGGGTAGCTTAAGACAATAGCAACTTACTGTTTTGCGGCAATGGATTCTAGAAGTCAGAAATCAAGGTGGCAGCAGCCATGTTCCCTTTGAGGATCTGTAGGGAAGAATCCTTTCTTGCCTTTCTCAGCCTCTTTTGGTTCCTGACAGTCTTTGGCATTCTTTGGCTTGCAGCTGCATCACTCCAGTCCCTGTGTCCTTCATCACATGGCATTCTCCCTGCATGTCTGTGTCTCTGTGACTCTTCTCCTCTTGTAAGGACAGCAGTTACGGAATTGAGGGCCCACTCTGCTGCAGTATGATCTCATCTTAACTAATGACATCTGCAATGACCCTGTCTCCAAATAAGGTCACATTCTGAGGTACTGGAGGTGAGGGCTTTTTTTTTTTTTCTCTGAGAGGGAATCTTGCTCTGTCTCCCAGGCTGGAGTGCAGTGGTGCAATCTGGTCTCACTGAAACCTCTGCCTCCTGGGTTCAAGCAGTTCTCCTGCCTCACCCTTCCAAGTAGCTGGAATTACAAGTGCCTGCCACCATGCCCAGCTAATTTGAACCTCCTGAGTTCAAGCGATTCTCCTGCCTCAGCTTCTGGAGTAGCTGGGATTACAGATGCTCGCCACCACACCCGGCTAATGTTTGTGATTTTAATAGAGATGGGGTTTCGCCCTTTTAGCCAGACTGTTCTCGAACTCCTGACCTCAAGTGATCCACCCGCCTTGGCCACCCAAAGTGTTGGGATTACAGGTGATAGCCACCGTACCTGGCCGGGGTGAGGGCTTTAACATATCTTTCTGGGGGACACAATTCAATCCATAAAAGAGCCTTGAGAGTTGGTCTGCTCTCTTCGCATCCTTTGCCTTCCTCACCTGCATCACCAGGGTAAGAGGAGCCTGTGTAGATTAAGGACAGGCTGCAGCATCTCACATACTAGAGCTGGGACAGCCCGGCCACAATTGTGAATAGTCTCACAGCTGGGATTTACTGAGTTTCTTGTGGCCTGAGCTTGCTAATACACCCCCAGAGTGAAGACACTCAAGGCAAGCCTCCAACAGTATTGCTACACTCTCTAGGTATTTTATATCCAGAAATCCATTATCTGTTTAGGTTCCTGGCCAGTGAACCAAATGTTAGACTTTTAAGGACTCCTGGAGTTGACCTAGTCCCACCAAAACCATTCCATGTGACTGAAACCTGAAAAGGATGAATGCTTATCTTATAGTCAGGTACGTTTGTGTAGAGAGCCCAAACAAGATGGAATCCTGCACACCCAATTCCTTCTTCCAGACTCTACACCTAATTAATTCACTTCTTTTCCCCTGGTATGAACACAGGAGGCAGTAGAGATAGGCAGGAAGTTCTTGGTGCATGGAAATTCCTCCACAGGGAAACCAAGAGGAATGGGGAAGACAGAAGTATCCCTCATAACAGTTATGGCTGCCATTTTTTTTTTTTTTTTGGTGGTGGTGATTAATGTTATGTGTCAACTTGACCAAGTCATAGAGTGCTCAGACACTGGGTTAAATGTTATGTCAGGGTGTGTCTGTGAGTGTATTTCTGGATGACAGGAACATTTGAATCAGTAGACTACGTAAGGCAGATTGTCTCTCCCAGTGTGGGCGAGTCTCATCCAATCTGTGGAAAGCCTGAATGGAATAAAAGGCTGAATGAAAAAGAATTCTTTCTGTTTGCCTAACTGTCTTTGATCTGGGACATCAGTCTGTCTTTGAAGTTGGCCTTGAACTGGAACTTACACCATCGGCTTGGCTGGGTCTCCTCTAGTTTTCTGACTGCAGACCTTGGGACTTCTCAGCCTACATGTTAGAATACATTTTAGATTGTAGATATATAACATAGTATATCGTAACTTAACATAAAACCTTGCGTGTGTGTGTGTGTGTGTCCTATTGATTCTATTTCTCTGCAAAACCCCAATACATTAGTAAATGTGATGTGCTCTCTGGCATATTTTAGGATTCAATGAGACTTTAAAAGAACATAATTCCCAACACATGATTTTGAGAAGTTTAGCAATGAAAACACTTGGTATTTTATGATTTCCGAGAAATCTCAGGGACATTCTAACCCATCCCTGGTGCAGTGCTCTCTTTCCACTCCTCCCTCTGCTTTTATGTCCTTATGTGTGGAAAAATTAACAAAAGGATGACTTCTTATGTATTTTCCAATGTTTTCTGTTTGTTTTAAAATAAGAAAATTAAGCCTCTTGGGAAGTGGCCAGGATATGTAACTCTCCAAGGGTACCACACACACAGAGTCAACTTGAGCAATTTCCAAGAGTTCCAGATTTTAGGGCTCATGCACCTGTTCAACTCAAAACTAGACTAAGAATGTTATGCCTTACACTCAGTTTCT
Organism: Rhinopithecus bieti; assembly: GCF_001698545.2. Taxonomy (NCBI): domain Eukaryota; kingdom Metazoa; phylum Chordata; class Mammalia; order Primates; family Cercopithecidae; genus Rhinopithecus; species Rhinopithecus bieti. Next base: position 1,196,431 of record NW_016817195.1, on the reverse strand, counting down.
AAAACACAGAAGCTTGCAGTGGTTGGCATGACCAAGAATTTGTCGATATTTGAAAAGTAAAAATTTATAGTCCATGAAACCTGCTCTTCTTTACACCAAACCCAAACCCCACATGATGTGAGAACTAACTGAACCTTTCAAGTGATACTAAGTAAGGGGAGACTTGGATTAACTAGACTCAGTGGGTTGCCATGGAGGAAACTAGGCTAACCTTTGTACTCTTAGAAGGAGACAGACCCGGATAGGCCAATGGGGAAGCAGGGTAGGTGGGAAGAGGGGAGAAGGAATCCATATCAGAGCCTTCATCTGGTGTTTGTCTCACATGTCCTAGTCTCCTGAAATTCTTACATCCCACAACAACAATTTGCATACCTGTTCAATTGATTTCATGATCTTAATTTAAAAATGAGCTGTCATAAATTAAGCGCAAAACTCTACTTTCTGCCTTTCTTCTTGTGACCAGAGAACCAGTTGACTCATCTCAGTTATAATTTAACAGGTTTCATTTGCCTTTCCCCCTTAATACATGAATGCTTTTTGTGTTTAACAGTTATTTGTTTCAGAGGGTCTGCATTGCATAATGCTATGAGCAGCCAAGGTTTTCACGTAATGATTTTTTATGAACCATACAAAGACAGCTCGAGTTATGTAAATCTCAATGAACTCTCTAGCAACAAGAGTCTCAATCCTCAGGCTTTATCATGGAGCCACTTCTCTGTCACTGTATTTGAATTATTGGTCTAGCCAACATCTTCTTTTCCCCTTGCTGCAGTATTTTAGGAGGAAGGAACTGGCTAAATCCTAGCTAGACACATGTATGCATTCTAGTATTTAAGAGCCAACAAAATAGAGCCAGGAATCACCTTGTCTCCTGTACCGTACTTGGATTTGAAGTTCAGATCCTCAATGTAGTGCTTATAAGAAACACACACTGGATTTCTCATGGTGAAGTCCAAGGCAAGGGCGTAGAAAGACCACTTGATCCTGGATGGAACAACACGTGGAAACCCTCCTTGCCCTCCTTTTTATCTTCTTTACTTCTTTCACTGTGGCCAGGGTTGGAAAGGTGGGTGGATGATGGGTTTAATTCTTTGAAATGTTAAGTGTGGAACTTTGAACCATGCTCCGTCTTTTCTGGATTTAGCAAGAATTGAAGGCTGTGCTCAGAGAGGTTGAAGGAAACATCTGCTTCTCTCAATACAAGGTTGATGCAGATGACTAGTGTGGTCAAGGAAGAAGAGACAGTTTCTGCCGTGCAGTTGATGGGAAGTGCTTTGGGAACATTGGAAAAAAGCATCTCTTGCTAGAAGACCTTGATCATCTGTCTCTTGGCTGTAGAGGTGGCTTCTTGGGGTTCATGTGAGGCCGTGTCAAACAAAAACAGGGAGAAATTGTGTCCAAATTCGTGCTTAGATATGTGTCTGACTCAGTGTTTTCCTCCTTTATAAAGCCAAGATAAATGGTTTTTGAATTAAACATTGTTTTGGCACTTTGCACTTTCATTCATTTAGAGGGATAATGAACTTGTCAGGTCATAATAGCTAGCCTGGAATTTTCCTTGCCAAGTCTGTCCTCCTTGGTAGTTTGCTATTTATGCTGATGATTTGGAGCAAGGAGGTAGAAAATAGTCATATTATTTGTCTCTACAAGGGAAATGATATAGCAGCAGTGTTAAAATGATAATGACGCCAGGCGCAGTGGCTCACGCCTCTAATCCCAGCACTTTGGGAGGCCGAGGTGGGTGGATCACCTGAGGTCAGGCATTCAAGAGCAGCCTGGCCAACACGGAGAAACCCTGTCTCAAATAAAAATAAAAAATAAAAAATAAACCAGGCATGGTAGTGCATACCTGTAATCCCTGCTACTCAGGAGGCTGAGGCAGGAGAATCACTTGAACCCGGGAGGTGGAGGTTGCAGTGAGCTGAGATCACGCCACTGCACTCCAGCCTGGGCAACAAGAGTGGAAGTTGTCTCAAAAAAAAAAAATGGTAATGACTTCTCTCTTGCCACGTCAAAGGTGGGACGTAGGTGGTGGGGGCACAGAGAGAGAGAGAGAGGTACTTATTCATCACTTTTGCCCATTTGAAGAATGCTGTATTTCTAGGGAAACACTCCTTCAGTCTCAAGATGCCTTCAGTTTGACTTTTGCTTTTAGGGAACTGGATTTTATTATATTATAGGTGTATGAGATGATTGGAGCCTTAATGAATCATGCTGTTTTAATGGGATTACATGCTATCATTGAGGTGCTCCTCAGTATATGGTTTTCAGATACAGAGAACCTAGTATATGCATGAGAAAGTAAATCTCCTCCCTTCCTTCACTGGAAGGCGGAGAGCAGTTGCCACCCACCAGTACCCTGATTGGTCATAGCACCTTTGCCTTTTGATGGACCCAGGACAATGGCAGAGCAAAAGAGACTGGAAGCCCACAAGCTCCCTGCAGCACCCCCGGGACTTTATATTCACCTTGTCCCCTTCCCTGGTTGCATGTTGACTGACCCTGATATTTAGCAATTTCCATGGGCTAAAGGATATACAAGGCTAATATGAGCCAGGCAGTTTTAACCACAATCTGGACACATTTCCTTATGTGGATGTTTGATTTTGGAAAATCATTTTCTGTTTTTGTTGTTTCCTTTTCATTAACCCAATATGTATATTCATAATTACACCCTTATGTCAATTGACACTTTCCTACCTTGGTATGGACCATGAAAGGAAAGTAAATCTTGGGACCCCAGAATCACTAAGCTAAAGGGAAAGGTCAAGCTGAGAACTGCTTAGGGCCAACCTGCCTCCCATTCTACTCAAAGTCACCTCTCTGCTCACTGAGATGACTGCATATCTGGTTGCCTCCTTTGGAAAGGCTAATAAGAAACTCAAAAGAATGTACCTGTTTTCTCACTTATCTGTGACGTAGAAGCCCCTTCCCTGCTTGGAGTTTTCCTGACTTTGCTTCAAGTTGCGCTGCCTTTCCAGACCGAACCAACAAATGTACTTCTTACATATATTGATTGATATTTCGTGGCTCCCTAAAATGTATAAAACTGAGCTGTGCCCCAGTCACCTTGGGCACATGTCATCATGATTTCCTGAGGCTGAGTCACGGGTACATGTCCTCAACCTAGGCAAAATAAACTTTCTAAAGTAACTGAGACCTGTCTAAAATTTTTTGGGTTTACAAGACCTACATGATATGAAAGCTATTTCGTGATTTCTTAGATTGTTTCTAAAGAGTATCATTATAACTCTTCATCCTCTTTGCAATAGGCTTATTTGGTTCAGTTCTATATGAAGTTTTTCAGGTCGAAAGTTCTGCCAATAACAAAATGACTTGGCTGTGTTGTTCACTTGAAAATGACAACGTTGCTGCCTAGCCTTCCTGTTGAAGATTGAATTTTGGCTTGTTGAGAGCTTGCTCTCTGTTCTAACAATCATGTGCAGCCAGATGCTTCATTTGTGTTTCTAAAGCAACTCTTGGAGGCATTGAGGTTTAATGTGGGTGGATAGAGTTGGAGGAGGGGACTATGTTTGAAACCACAATTAACCCACCAACATGGTTAAGCCACAACCTCTCTGATTCTCAGTCTCTGCTTGTAAAGTGGGGATAATAGTATATGCTTCACATCCCATGCAAATTGAATATATTAGTTTGGCACACTATAAAGAACATATAAAGAATAAAAATTACTTGTTTTTAAGCATTTACATATCACTTAATAATAATAGTTAATACATAATAAGTACTTCCTTTTTGGAATTATTCTAGTTTCCAGTATAATCCTGACAATACCCTAATGAGGTAGCTTTGTTATTACTCCATTTTACAGATGAGGAAACTGAGGCAAAGAAGTTAAGGATCTTGCTTGGGGTTCTAACCTTAGGGTTATATTGCTAGTAAGTGGTCAACTTATGAATTGAACCCAGACAGTCTGGCTCCACAATGAAGAACTTGAAAGAATGCCAGGAAATAATTTTCACCAAGTTGAGCTGGAACCAGGCTTGAAAACTGTCTCACATACTGCCTCTATGGCTACAGCGGGGCCTGAATAGATACTCCTACATTAATGGAAATTAGACGTTCTCTTTGGCTGATCTTATTCCCCAAATTGTTTACAGCTGTTTTGGAGCCTTGGGATTGCTGGAAATGTTTAAACACCACACTGTTGATTTAGCTTATTTTGTTGTTTTGCAATCCCCTAAATTCTCTATGTTAATGTTAATGGCGTGTTACCATGTGATACTAATGGAGGACTGTCACTCTCACAGGTTGAGACCTTATGTTCTGGACTATATGAGTCTCAGAGATTTAGAATGTGTATGGTGACAGTCACGTGGAGAGTGTATGACCAAGGGATACTCCAGAAGAAACAGAAACCCGGAGTGGCCTGGTTGATTCTAGAATGTATTAACGGTTCAGATCACTTTTTGAGGAAGTAGACTGGCCAGAGATAATGTGTGCTCACAGTGTGTTGGCCCAAATCACAGGAAAACACCTAATTTAGTCTGGTCTTCAAGTATTAAATGGCATCAGCTAAAGTTGTCTGATTACCATTTCTGGTAAGCTCAGGGACTGTGGAACTCTTATATTAGATTTGGTTAACTTTAGGAAGAAAGCAAGACTGTGATATGAAGAAAATAATTCCAGTGTATCTGTATAACCTTATAATGACAAGAATAGTGTCAGTCATTACAATTTATTTAGCACTTGTAAAGAAATATCATGAATAAGTGCATTTGATCCTCACAAATTCTTATGGTTTAAATTGGATAAGCCTAATAATTATTCACATTTCTAACGTGGTAAATAAGACATAGAAAAATCAAGGCAGTGAGTGTTCTGCTGTGGACTTTAGCACAAGCTGCAGACACCAAGTCCAGTGCTCTTCTTGCCATCCCGTGTAGCATCTCTTATTTCTTATTCTCTCTCAATACTTTATAGGCCACTGTCAGAGTTCCATGCTGTCTCAAATAGTAGAAATCCAAATAGACCACAGCAATGTCTACAATCCAGGAGACAAAAAGGCTTGATGGCTAGGGGAATGGAGTGCTAATCCAGGACTAATAAGGAATGAACGGCAGGGGGTTGTGGTGAATGTAGTGAATTAATATAATTTACCCTTTCATACTTATTTCTTTTCAATATTATATACTAGTCAACAGAGTCCCAGAGAGAAGAACACTTTTTAGTCTAATTTCTTTTGGACCAGTAATAGAGGAAGAGGAAATAGAGGAGCATTAACATTTATTGGAGTATTTTGGCATGTCATGGATGATATATAAAGACTGTATTTCTTCGTCTTTACTACAACTCAAGTAGGCAATAGTTTCTCGTTTTACAGATAAGTAAACGTAGGTTAAGAGGCAGAAGTACTTTGCCCAAGCTCATGCAGCTGACAGTGTCTACACCAGAATTTGAAACTGGAACATCTGTTGCTTCTCTTTTCTCACACTGCCTCTGTGAAGCCTGGGGGTGAGAGTAGGTGCCAGTAGGCACTGGAATGCTCCAGGGGAATGCCTGTGTCTCATGACACCTTATAAACACTTGCCGCCAGCACACATATGTGATGAAAACTTCAATAATGGAAACGTGACATGAAGTGGATAGAATGAATGGCCACTTTTTGAATCAGGTCTCTTCATTTTCTCACTACTACCTGCTCTGCATCTAATTTGTCTTGAGAACACATTGAAAATGTGTTTCCACTAATATTGAACTCATCCAAGAATTGAAAAGGAGATACTAAATTTATTAGTTTCATGGATCTTACATAGTGTCTCCTTAAAGCTTATGCCTCATTTTTAATTTACATGTGAGTTGGAAGTGACTGCACCTGCTTGTCACTGAAGTCTGCATTTTTAAGTAAAGGTGGAAGGGTGTGTGTGAAAACCTTTTGAGACACAGAAAATGAAAGACATTGATAGTTGCTTATCAAGGGACACCAAATTCTACCATGAAGGTTTTTTTTTGTTTTTTTTTTTCTTCCAGTAGCATAACATGGCCATTTCTACATTTTAAAATCTCTGAAACATTCCTGTGGTAATCATTTCTTTTCCCTGTCTGAGCTAAAGCCCAGCTGAACAGTTCAGTATTCACTGTGCCAAGCGGATCAGACCCCATGATGGCTTGAACCTGGCCAATTGAAGGGGCCGCACTGCTGCAAGATAAAGTCTCTGTTACCAACTTCCCCATGCGTTTGTGCAAAGCTTATTTTTTCATTCAGGCTCTTTTAGCCACAGTAATTTTCCATGCCTCCCATCCTCTAGCCTTATGCTGTCTTGAAGACCTCAGTTGAATGATGAACTCCAGCTGAAATGATCTTCCTCAGAAGCTATGGAGAAGTGACCACTTGAACTCAGACTCAAAACTGTTGTATTGTCTCAGACTGTGTGCTTCAGAGTCCTAGCCAAGTCAATTTCAACTTTTTTTTTTTTTTTTTTTTTT